>NW_022631197.1:979144-1270070 GCF_010015895.1 Lontra canadensis | reverse complement strand
TCCCTAAAGAATGATTGAAACCTGAAACCACGACATGGAATGAACTATATAGTTAATGATAAACAAATAATCATACACACACAGCTATCTCTAAGAGTGTTAATTCATGCCAGCTCTCATTTTGTTGATACTCTGTTACTGCAGTGATCACATTGCATTTAATTCAATGCTCTCATATGTGTTTTTTCCACTAGTATAGGGAACAGGGGTCATGTCCCAAGCCTTTGCACCTGCTGGGACCAAGGTGAAGAGGAGGGATGACATATGTTTCCACAGCTGGACTAGAAAGAGAAGCTTTTGGAAGGAGAAGCACTAGATGAGTAGATTCCCACCCATGGTGCAGTTATTAGTGGATGGTTACTTCTTCCCTTGAACTGCCACTCAGCCTACATTTCCTGATTTAATAAAAGTGGTCAGGATTAGAACCATCCATGGAACTTCCTTGCTGGGGCTTTGCTGTATTTAGTTATATATATATATATCTATATCTATATCTAGTTATATATATATAATTCATAGTTCTATATATATAATTCATCACAGGTGTGATTTTACATGATAAATGTTGCTTCTTAAAGGGAAATGCATGTTAAAAAGGATAAATCATCTAGATGAAAAAAGTACATTATTTTGGTTACTTATTTTGTAAGGGATTGCTGAGACAGCAAAACTCTGAATCATATGGATAAACACATTATTTAAAAATATCTGTTTTGGGGTGCCTGGGTGGCTCAGTGTGTTAAAGCCTCTGCCTTTGGCTCAGGTCATGGTCTCAGGGTCCTGGGATCGAGCCCCACACCGGGCTCTGCTCAGCAGGGAGTCTGCTTCTCCTCTCTCTCTCTGCTTGCCTCTCTGCCAGCTTGCCTCTCTGCCAGCTTCTCTCTGTGTCAAATAAATAAGTAAAATCTTCTTTAAAAATCTGTATTGAATATGTACATATACATACTAAATTATGGGTAATAGCTTTAGGATAGTTCAAAATTAATGATTTATACAAGCCCTCTTACTTTTTAAAAATAATTCTTTTATACCTTGCCTCTCAAATGTTGGTTTATGACTCTATATCACTGTACTGTTAAAATAGCTTATTTTCATGGGCAATATTTTTTTCACAGACACATGAAATTCCATCTTTGTAAAAGTATTTCTATAGGTTTGTTTTTTTTTCCCCATAGTGAAATAATCTGCTGCATTCAACATCTACATGGTAACCCATGAAAGACTGTACAAAACTAATTTAACCAAACATCTTTCCCTTTTTTTATCTTCCTTCCTCCTGTCCTCCCTCCATTTTTCTTTCCTTCTTCCTTCCTTCCTCCCTTCCTCCTTTTCTCCCTCCCTCCCGTCTCCTTCTCTCCCTCTCTCCCTCTTGCTTCCTAAAACTTTACAGAGTAGCCAACTTGCTAGAGATTTATACCAGGAAAAAATGTTTAACACATTGTCTGGCATGTTATAGAAATGTTAAAACCCTGACTTTAGTATTCATCTAGAGAAAAGTGTTTATCATACATGATTGTTCAATGACTA
Organism: Lontra canadensis; assembly: GCF_010015895.1. Taxonomy (NCBI): domain Eukaryota; kingdom Metazoa; phylum Chordata; class Mammalia; order Carnivora; family Mustelidae; genus Lontra; species Lontra canadensis. The sequence continues at coordinate 1,268,543 of NW_022631197.1, read as the reverse complement.
AATATGGAATTGCCAAAGAACAGATTTCTAGATTTAAAAATTAGCATCAATTTTCAAAATTAAGATAAAACACTAACTAGGTTATGTAATATTATTTAGGTGTAAGTGAATATTCACCAGTAATGAAATATACCAGAGGTGACTTTGTGGTGTATTTGTGACCATGGTAACACGATCAATGCCTGTCTGCCCTGGGACTAGGAAGCAGTTAGGACTACCTCAGGCAGAGACCTGTGCTCACCTCTATCTCCCTGTCAGCAGGGTTGCCATCCGATGCACTTGAGCACCTGGATTCAGATACTCAAAGCCTCCAAGGCAATTTTACTTAGAGTGTTCCACATGCATCAGCATTTACTGGAATGACCTGGGACCTACCTCAGCTTTACTCAGTTTTAATCTCCGAAGGTAGGGCCAGGGAACCTGGGAATTTCAAGAAGTATATCAGGTGTGTCTCCCAAACTCTAAACTTTGAGAACCATTGCCCTAGAGGCTTTGCTCTCTTCCGATGATCTGCCTGGCTTGTTTTACTGCTTCCACATTTTTTATATTCTAGTTCACTTGCCTGATGTTGTCATTTTGATAGACTTTAGTGCTCCTGACTCTTACCTAGTAATCTGATGTTCATAGCCATACTTTATTTCAATTTCTTCTGTGAATTTTGTAGCTTGACTTCTTTATTCCTAACCCCAGAAACTCTCCTGGGATTTCTAGGTAAATGAGAAAAAATTGCACATAATTTCAAAATATCATAAATTTCATCTACTTTAAAGATAAACTTGTGAGGTTTTTGTTTTGTTTTCTTTTGTTTTAGCTACAGAGAAAGGTAGATTTATCATGTAAGCAAGGGGAAAATAACTACAACATTATTTAAAAAGAGACGCTTATAAAGTGTCTACTTGTACATGGGATGGATTTGAAGTGAGAGGCATATCATGACTATACAGAAGACTGTATATCCACTTGGTCAAATTTTTAATATTTCTAACATTGTACATCTCTGTGGTTAAAAGATTCTTAATGATTTCTAGTTGCCATTGTGATAGTAATAATGCACAGATTCAGTCATGGTAAATCAAGAGCACAATGGTTCTTCTTTACCATTTACAGCTTATACACATGGTATAAAGAGAAATGCTATAGGTCATTCATTTAGAAGGAGTTTTTTAGACAACTGTGTATGTTCAACACAGATTCCTTTAAGTGCGTAAGCAATCCTCTGGGAATTATTTAATGGAGATTTCATATGATAATAGTAGATTACTGTTTTCTATTACTATATTACTATTCTACTATGGTAGAAGATGGTAAAGGTACCTACTGTTCTGATTCTTAAAGTTTGCTGTTAAATATTAAAGACATATCACTTCAGTGATAGAAATGTCTCAGTAGGATTTAGTAAAATATAATATGAGTGATGTTATGTTTATAGTGTGAGATATACTTTAAAACATAACAAGATTGTTGGGCTTAATGTCATTACCCCACAAAATTTCATTAATAGATTATTAAACAGGTGCTTTGGGCTGTTTTTGAAAAGAAGTGTTTTACCTCACAGAGTTCAATTAATATTATTCTGATTTTTGATCAGGAGCTAGGAGCTAATGGGAACTTGTGGTAATGACTTAAACATAATGTAGCTTTTAAAGATTTTTTTAAAAATTTTTATTTATTTGACAGAGAGAGAGAGAGCACAAGTAGGGGGAGGCAGGGAGAGGGAGAGGCAGGCTCCCTGCTGAGCAGGGAGACTGACACAGAGCTCCATTCGAGGACCTTGGGATCATGATCTGAACTGAAAACTGATAGTTAACCAACTAAACTACCCAGGTGCCCCCAAACATAATGTATTTGTATATTAGTAAGGGGTTTGAGAGTTTGCTATGATACCAATCTAGATTAAATCAAAAGTCGAACTATTTAGGGGCGCCTGGGTGGCTCAGTGGGTTAAAGCCTCTGCCCTCGGCTTGGGTCATGATCCCAGGGTACTGGGATTGAGCCCCATGTTGGGCTCTCTGCTCAGCAGGGAACCTGCTTCCCCCCCCCCCTCTCTGCCTACTTGTGATCTCTGTCAAATAAATAAATAAAATCTTGAAAAAAAAAAAGTCGAACTATTTAAGCATACAATAGAGGAAAATGATCTAAAGTCATTGTTGACTAATGGAGCACTTTGAATTAGTTGTAAGATTGCCGTAAATGTGTTAATACAGTCTTATAGAATCAAGATATATATTGTAGGGGACTGGAGAAATACTGATATCACTACATGATTTATTCACCAGCTTGCATCTGAGTGGTAGTGTTCTCTTCTAGAGATGTTCCATATTAAGGGAGACCCTCACAAACTAGAGAAGGTTCAGAAGAGATCTTTAAGGATCTTGCAGATCTTTCCATAGTTTGGCTACTGTGGACATTACTGCTATAAACATTTGGGTACATGTACCCCTTCAGATCACTACATTTGTATCGTTAGGGTAAATACCCAGTAGTGAGAGTGCTGGTTTGTAGGGTAGCTCTATTTTAAACTTTTTGAGGAACCTCTATACTGTTTTCCAGAGTGGCTGCACTAGCTTGCATTCCCACCAACAGTGTAGGAAGGTTCCTCTTTCTCCTCATCCTCTCCAACATCTATTGTTTCTTGACTTGTTAATTTTAGCCATTCTTATTGGTATGGGGTGGTATCTTACTGTGATTTTGATTTGTATGTCCCTGATGCCGAGTGATGTTGAGTACTTTTTCATGTGTCTGATGGCCATCTGGATGTCTTCTTTGCAGAAATGCCTGTTCATGTCTCCTGCCCATTTCTTGATTGGATTATTTGTTCTTTGGGTGTTGAGTTTGATAAGTTCTTTATAGATTTTGGGTACTAGTCCTTTATCAGATATGTCATTTGCAGATATCTTCTCCCATTCTGTCAATTGTCTTCTGGTTTTGTTGACTGTTTCCTTTGCTGTGCAAAAGCTTTAGATCTTGATGAAATCCCAATAGTTCATTTTTGCCCTTGCTTCCCTTGCCTTTGGTGATGTTTCTAGGAAGAAGTCGCTGCCTCTGAGGTTGAAGAGGTTTTGCTGCCTGTGTTCTTCTCGAGGATTTTGATGGATTTTTGTCTCACATTGAGGTATTCCATCCATTTTGAGTCCTTTTTTGTGTGTAGTGTAAGGAAATGGTCCAGTTTCATTCCTTTGCATGTGGCTGTCCAATTTTCCCAACACCATTTGTTGAAGAGACTGTCTTTTTTCCATTGGACATTCTTTCCTGCCTTGTCAAAGATTAGTTGACCATAGAGTTGAGGATCCATTTCTGGGCTCTCTGTTCTGTTCCATTGACCTATGTGTTTGTTTTTGTGCCAGTCCCATACTGTCTTGATGATTATAGGTTTGTAATAGAGCTTGAAGTCTGGAATTGTGATTCTGTGAACTTTGGTTTTCTTTTCAACATTCCTCTGCCTATATGGGGGATTTTCTGGTTCCATATAAATTTTAGGATTATTTCTTCCATTTCTTTGGAAAAAAATGATGGTATTTTGATCGAGATTGCATTAAATGTGTAGATTGCTTTAGGTAGCATAGACATATTCACAAAATTTGTTTTTCCAATCCATGTGCATGGAACACTTTTCCATTTCTTTGTGTCTTCCTCAATTTCTTTCATGAGTACTTTATAGTTTTCTGAGTACAGATTCCTTGCCTCTTTGGTTAGATTTATTCCTAGGTGTCTTATGGTTTTAGGTGCAATTGTAAATGGGATTGACTCTTTAATTTCTCTTTCTTCTCTCCTGTTGTTAGTGTATAGAAATGCAACTGATTTCTGTGCACTGATTTTATATCCTGACACTTCACTGAATTCCTGTATGAGTTCTAGCAGTTTTGGAGTGGAGTCTTTTGGGTTTTCCACATAAAGTATCATATCTGCAAAGAGTAAGAGTTTGACCTTTTCTTTGATGATTTGCATGCCTTTAATTTCTTTTTCTTGTCTGATTATTGAGGTTAGTACTTCTGGTATTATGTTTAATAGCAGTGGTGATAGTGGACATCTCTGCTGTATTCTTGACCTTAGAGAAAAAGTTCTCAGTTTTTTCCCGAGAACAGATATTGAGAATGGATATTTGCTGTGAGTTTTCATAGATGGCTTTGATGATATTGAGGTATGTACCTTCTATCCCTACACTGTGAAGAGTTTTCATCAAGAAAGGATGCTGTACTTTGTCAAATGCTTTTTCAGCATCTATTAAGAGTATCATATGGTTCATGTTCTTTCTTTTATTAATGTATCACATTAATTGATTTGCAGATGTTGAACCAACCTTGCAGCCGAAGAATAAATCCCACTTGGTTGTGGTGAATAATCCTTTTAATGTACTGTTGGATCCTATTGGCTAGTATTTTGGGGAGATTTTTTGCATCCATGTTCATCAAGGATATTGGTCTGTAATTCTTTAAGATGGGGTCTCTGTCTGGTTTTGGGATCAAGGTAATGCTGGTCTCATAAAATGAGTTTGGAAGTTTTCCTTCCATTTCTATTTTTTGGAACAGTTTCAGAAGAATAGGTGTTAATTCTTCTTTAAATGTTTGGTGGACATCCTTAAGCCATCTGGCCCTGGGCTCTTTTTTGTTGGGAGATTTTTTTTTTTTTTTTTTTAAATGACTGCTTCAGTCTCCTTACTGGTTATGGGTCTGTTCAGGTTTTCTGTTTCTTTCTGGTTTAGTTGTGGTAGTTTATATGTCTCTAGGAATAGATCCATTTCTTCCACATTGTCAAATTTTCTGGTGTATAGTTGCTCATAATATGTTCTTATAATTGTTTGTATTTCTTTGGTGTTGGTTGTGATCTCTCCTCTTTCATTCATGTTTTTATTTATTTGGGTCCTTTCTCTTTTCTTTTTGATAAGTCTGGCTAGGAGTTTATCAACATTATTAGTTATTTCAAAGAACCAGCTCCTAGTTTCGTTGATTTGTTCTACCTTTTTTTTTTTTTTTTTTTTCCATTTGATTTCTGCTCTGATCTTTATGATTTCTCTTCTCCTGCTGGGTTTAGGCTTTCTTTGCTGTTCTTTCTCCAGCTCCTTTAGGTGTAGGGTTAGGTTGTGTACTTGAGACCTTTCTTGTTTCTTGAGAAGGGTTATATTGCTATATACTTTCCTATCAGGACTCCCTTTGCTGTTTCCCAAAGATTTTGAACAGTTGTGTTTTCATTTTCATTTGTTTCCCTGAATTTTTTTTTTAAATTCTTTAATTTCCTGGTTGACCCATTCATTCTTTAGCAGTATGCTCTTTAGCCTCTCTGTATTTGAGTTTTTTCCAACTTTTCTCTTGTAGTTGAGTTCTAGTTTCAAGCATTGTGGCCTGAAAATATGTGGGGAATGATCCCAGTCTTTTGGTACCAGTTGACACCTGATTTGTGACCCAGGATGTGATGTATTCTGGAGAATGTGCCATGTGCACTAGAGAAGTATGTGTAATCTGTTATTCTGGGATGGAATGTTCTAAATATATCTGTGATGTCCATCTGGTCCAATGTGTCATTTAAAGCCTTCATTTCCTTGTTGGTCTTTTCCTTAGATGATCTGTCCATTTCAGTGAGGGGGTTGTTAAAGTCCCCTATTATTATTGTATTATTATCAATATGTTTTTTTGATTTTGTTATTAATTGGTTTGTATAATTGGCTGCTCCCATGCTAGGGATATAGATATTTAAAATTGTTAGATCTTCTTGTTGGATCAGACCTTGTAAGTATGATATAGTGTCCTTCCTCATCTCTTACTATAGTCTTTGGCTTACAATCTAATTTATCTGATGTAGGGATTGCTATGCCAGCTTTCTTTTGATGTCCATTAGCGTGGTAACTTGTTTTACACCCCATGACTTTAAATCTGGAGGTGTCTTTAGGTCTCAAATGAATTTCTTGCAGACAGCATATCGATGGGTCTTTTCTTTCTTCTTCTTCTTTTTTTAAATCCATTCTGATACCCTGTGTCTTTTGACTGGGGCATTGAGCCCATTTAGCATTTGTTGTTGTTGTTGTTTTTTGTGTTGAGTTTTTCCACCTTGTCATTTTATCCAGATAAAAAAGATAAATGAGAGAATAAAATACTACAAGGGTGGCAATGACCTCAGAAAATTATATACTAACAAAGTCAGAAGAGACCTGAAACTGGGAGGAAAACAAAGGAGGAAAAAAGAAAAAAAATATATATATTAGACTGGTGAATAGAACAGACAAAATAAGGGTAAACATCATGAAGGGATGGAATATGTGAAGATGAAAATTTAAAAAGATTCTAAAAAAGGAATTGATAAGATAAGAAGTTCTTTGAAAAAGGAGAAAAAAAAGAGTAAAGAATGTGATCAGGCTGGAAACTAGAACAAAGACATGTGCTAGATTTAGGGTATATTTTGATCTATTAGAAGAATCTATGTCCCAAAATTTTAAAGAAAAAAAAAAACCTGTATGTATGCAAAAAAAAAGTTAAATATGATGAAGGGATAGAATATGACTATAACAATGAAAATTTAAGAAGATTTTTAAAAAGGTATTGATAAGATAAAATAGTTAAAATGGTAAAATAAGATAGAGGACAAATTTTTAAAAATAGAATAAGAAAAAATAAAATTAAAAAAATTAACTTTCAAAGACTAAAGATTCATGGGGAAAAAGTCAAGAATTCTATGTGTTGCTTTCCCCTACCTCTGGAGTTCTGCAGTTCTCATTGAATAGGGAACTTGTTCTTGGCTAGATGTTCTTGCTAATCTCCTGGGGGAGGGGCCTATTGCACTGATTTTCAGATGTTTTTGCCTGAGGTGGAATTGCACCACCCTTGCCAGGGGCCAGGCTAAGTCATCTGCTCCTGTTTGCTTTCAGGAGCTTTTGTTCCCTGAACACTTTCTGTATAGCTTTGGAGGACAAGAATGAAGATGGTGGCCTCTCAATCTCTGGCCCTGGAGGAGCTGAAAGCTTGGGGGCCCCACTGCTCAGTGCACCCTCAGAGCAAAGCAGTTCCTCCCTCTGTCTCCCTGGTCTCCGGCTGCACTTCAAGCTCACCCATCCTGTCACTCCCATTTGGAGTCTTCAAACCCAGCTGATTCGAGCTTTGTGCTCACAGCTCCTCTTGGAGGAGGAAGTGGGTGTTCTCCCCTGATCTGCCTCTTGTGGGGTTCCTGCTGGGAGAGTAGTGTCTTGCCCATGCCTCGGATCATGGTGCAAGGTAACCCTGAGCTTAGTTCTCCCTCCTTGGCTCCTCTGCAGCTGGCTTCCCTGCTCTGTACCTGGGAGCTTTGCCATAGTCAGACACCCCTGGTCTTTTTTTGACCCCATGGTTCCTGAGACCATACTATCCCCACGAGTGATTCTCCCCACCCCGCCCCTGCTTAGCCTCTACAGTGACATCCCTCAGTGGAGTAGATGTCTAAAAGTTCTTTTTTTTGTGCTCTGCTGCTCCCTCTCTTGCTGGGAGCTGGCCCTTCCCCCACAGTCTGTCTTCCCATATGTTGCCTTGGATTCCTTCTCTACACGTTTTACCTTCTGGAAAGTGGTCTATTTTCTCTTCTTAGAATTACTGGTCTTCTTCTCTTTGATCTCCTCTTGAGTTTGTAGGTGTTCAGAATGGTTTGATAACTATCTAGCTGAACTCCTGGGACCCGATGATATTTAAGTCTTTTACTCCTCCCCCATCTTGCTCCTCCCTTGCAGCTACTGTTTAATTAGATAACAACTTAGCTTCTTTGCTTTACTTCTTTGGGCTACCATGAGAAATAACCTAAGGTGAAGTATTTTGTACCTTTTGTAAAATTGTTATCAATAAAACCACTTTTGTAACATTGTATATGTCCTTGTGCAAGAATCAATGTGATGTTTCCTTATTTCAATTTTTAATAGTATTCTATATTAATTTTTTTCTGAGGTAGGAATAGTACTTAAGTAAGAAATTGTTGCCACTGAAATTGGGATTTATATTTATATTTATATTTGATGACAGTTTTTACTTAATTATCACATGAGGAAGGATATGAAATGGTATAAAATTTTGATAGATTTCTAGTTATATGTCCACCTTTATGATGAAAGACAAAGAAAAGGGAAATGTCTTAAATCTAAAATATTTTGTAATGGTTGGTCACCAGAGGGGATTTGAGTCAGGGGAAGGGTGAAAGAGGTGAGGGGGATTAAGAATACACTTATTGTGATGAGCACTAAATAAGGTATGGACTTGCTGAGTCACTATATTATACACCTGAAACTAGTGTAACACTGTATGTTAACTCTCCTGGAAATAAAATTTTTAAAAAAATTAAAAATTAAGTTAAACATAAAAACAAAAAATAAAAAATGTGTGTAGGGATGCCTGGGTGTCTCAGTCAGTTAAGCACCTGCCTTTGGCTCAGGTCATGATCCTGGGGTCTTGGGACTGAACCTCCTTCTCCCTCTGCCTGTTTGTGCTCTCTCTGTCTCTTTCTCTCTGACAAATAAATAAATAAAATCTTTAAAAAAATAAAGTTAGTAAAAAATAAAAAAATAAATAAAATGTGTTTGTAATGCAGATACTCAGCACAGTCACATTCTCCTAACTTCCCATTTGGGAAGTTTCTTACTGACATGTATGATTTATCATTGTAATTTAATTTTTTATAATCAGAGAAACTGTATCAATGATTTCTGTGGAAATATGAAATTTACAATTCATGGTCTGATTTTTAAATATCAAAAACAAAAATAAAAGCATTGAGTTGAAAAAGAATCAAAAATTTATCCCTAGATTTAAAGAGACCAGGCATATTGAGAACAGAGCATGCTTATCAGCTATCTATTGAAAACTTTTTTTTTGTTCTTTGTTTTGTCTAACTCAGTGCATTAGCTTTGATAGTTTAGGATGTAGAAACAAATACACTGCCACATTTATAATGGCTCAAAGGACAAACTTTTGATCAGCTCACACAATAATCCAATGCTTGTGCTCTGCTTCATTGGGCAGCTTTCCTCTGTTCATGATTCAGGCACTTTCCATCTGTGGCTCCTCTCAGTCGTTAGTTCTTGTGTGAAGACTTAGTTTTGTCACTAGTCATCTGAGCTTAGCATGCACTCAGTGAACACTTATTTAAGGAACGAGTGTGCCTATGCTAACTTTCAACTTGGGTTAAAGCTCTATGGAAGGTTGCTCTCTTTAAATAGTTTTTTTTTTTTTCCTTTAATTTCTTCTTTTTTCTTCTCTCCATCCAAAGAGTGGATAAATAAGTTGAGACCCATTAAAAATTTAGAGAATTTCATGTACTTTGTGATATATCCATGGAACTCTTTTCCCATACCAAGGGAAGAGAGGAGGGGGAGTGGAGCATTAGAGACATGAATTTTATGCATCAGTTTGAAATCATCTCCTTGTAAAAGAGCATAGGTAACATGTATCATCCATGCTTATATATGCCTACATGTGTAAGAAAGCTAAAAGATGACCCAGAGTCTCCTAACCACAGTTGTATCTGCTGAGACTGATGAGGAGGAGTCTGGGAGTAAAAGAGACCTCCATCCAGTGTATAAATATTTATGGTGTTTCAACTTTTATCCTGTCCATATATTGTATCTTGAAATAAAAACAGACTTTTAATGAGAAGAAGAATTACACACAAAAGTTTCTGTTAAGTGATCAGACATTGTCTCTCTCTCTCTCTCTCTCTTTTTTTTTTTTTAAACCTAGGGATCCAATATCACTGACACCTGCACTGAGATGCTAATGTGTGGTGTCTTGCTGAAAATTTCTTCTGGAAATATTCAAGAACGGGTATTCTTTCTTTTTGATAATCTTCTGGTGTATTGCAAAAGGAAACACAGGTAAGGTGATAAAAAGGTACTTCTTCAGAAATAACTTATTAACCTTGGAAAAAAATTTTTTTAAGAAAAAAGAAATTATTTATCAATCTCACAGTTTCAACCTTTTCCTCTGTGCTTCTGGGAACTCAGGATCTCCTCAGCAAAATTCACATACTCTTAGCCAATTTTCTGATTCTTCTCATTACCTTCTTGTAAAACCTGACTGAAATGTGACTATTATTTAATAACACTACCTTCCCAGGAAGCTTTTGGAGGAAAAAAAATTTTTCTGTTGCGAACCCACATGCCTCAGGCTCTGTAGGAAAGGTGAATATGTCTTCCGTGTTTGCCAGTGCTGTTTCCCAGTCATTTCCTCCGCTTCTTTGGAAATATTTTCCTTGACTGCCCCATCTAGTATAGCCTCCCAGCAATTTTATATCAATATCCAGAAAATTCTTGCTAATATTTTCTTCATTATTTATTTATTTGTTGCCACCTTTGCTGGATTAGACTGTAAAGTCCATGAGAATACTGGTCTTGCTACTTATTCTGTGCTATTTCCCCAGAGACTGGATCTGCCATGTAATAGACACTCAAGAGGTATTTGTTGAATAAGTGAATAAATGAATTAATAAGTGAATGAATGAAACCCAAGCAAGTTCCTGGTATAGCTTAGTTATCATCAGTTTAAGTAATTTAATGTAGCAGTGTTACTGATGTATGTTATTTGTTTTAAAGTAGGGATATAATTTTTTCTTTAGGAGGTACTTATAGGATGTTTCCTTGAACTCCTGGTGAAACATTTTACAGATTGTTTAAGCAAAATAATAAAGCTGAACTTAATTGGGAAATTTCCTGAGCCTTTATATACTTCTTCCTAACCATATCTAGGATACATTATTTTCAGTGAAAAGGTACTAAAAGGCTTCATGAAATTTAAAGGTAAAACAGATGGGTTAAGGATGCAGGGTTTGCACGAGTGTTTATTCTAGGTTCAGAAATGAGGACAATGTAACCAAAGACTTTTGGTAGCATGAGAATGAGAAACTCAAAAACTGACTGATTTCTGAGGCAAGATTAAGGGAACGTCATTCTTCATCTCTTGAAATGGGATTTCCTAAGTCAATGAACAAGATGTCAAGAGCAAGTTCTCTGAGTTGGCAGCTATGCTGATGACATGGGAGTTCTGCCTCTTGGATTATAGTATCAGAATTCCCTACCATGAGACATTAGTGCAAATATACAGTGGTGCTGAGAAAGCATAGAACTACCCATGTGTCTTGCTGACAGGGAACAGGTTAGGGTTAAAGTCAAAAGATAGTTATAGAGTGCCTGGGTGGTGCAATTGGTTAAGTGTCTAACTCTTGGTTTTGACTCAGGTTATGATCTCAGGTTTGTGAGATTGAGCCCCATATCAGGCTCTGCACTCAAATTGAGTTTCTCTCTCTCTCTCTTTATCTCTCTCTCACTCTGCCCTTTCCTAATCTCACACATGCTCTCTCTCTTTAAATAAAGAAATAATAAATCTTTCAAAAAAGATAGTTGTTGTTAATCCCTGCCTTAATGAGCTTTTTTTTTTTTAAAAAAAGATGGTTTACCACATATGAAAATGAATTGTGTATTTTTTTTTTTACTGTGCTCTTCTAAATTCTCTGTGTTTTGCAGCAAGATTGGGATTCATAGAAATAGGTTTTAAGAAGATGTAGAAAAGGATGTTAATTTACTTGTATATAACTCATTAAAAAATTATAATGTGCTTCAGGTTGTTTAGGTACAATTTTTTTCCAGCTTTATTGAGGACTAGTTGACAAATAACATTGTAATATATTTTAATTGTAAAACATGATGATTTGATATACATCATGAAAGGATTTTGCCCATGAAGTCAATTAACACATCCATCTAGGTGCAGTTATTAAAGGCATCCATTTGAGAATGAGATCTTTTTTTTTAAATTACAACTGATCTCATACTTATTTATATATATGCCTGCCTTCAAGTGCAAAGCTTTTGCGAAATTAGCCATGTACAGTAATGATATCATTTATGGTCTTACGACTTTCCTTGTTAAATTGGTAAACAACAGAAAAGATTTTGTAAAATTAAAATCCTGAAGGGTTTGTTGTTTTTTTTTTTAAGATTTATTTATTTATTTTGAGAGAGAGAGTGAGCAGCAGTAGGGGCAAAGGGAGAAGGAGAGAAGCAGACTCCCTGTTGAAGTGCAGAGCCTGACATGGGGCTTAGTCCCAGGACCCTGAGATCATGACCTGAGCCAACATCAAGAGTTGGATGCTTAACTGACCGAACCATCCAGGTGCCCCTAAAATCCTAGTTTTTGAACAAATATCATTAATGAGATATAATGTGGACAAAATACATAGTGACTAGAAATGGAAATACTGCATAAATATGATTGTCTATTCCCTTCCTGAACTGAAGTAGTAAGAATATACCATCAAGTCCCTTCATTTTAGGATACTTCATCCCTTTAACCAAGTACTATTGAAGCTCTAATGATTGTTTAGTGAGTATGAGTAAACTGAACCTTTTTGAAATTTCCACAGTATTTTAATTGTAAAACCTAGGGACTTGATGAATTGAATTCTAGAGTTACATTCACAAAAGCCAAGAGTGCTGATTAGGAATCTCAGCTCTGGAATTTACTAATGCTATTAATCTCAGGAGACACTAGTATTTAAAAATATAATGTTTTGTATAATAGTTAATACATAAAACATGATATGGCTTAGTTTGGCTTGTTAATGAGCTCTTTAAGTATTATAATGTATTTTGTTTTCTGCACTTTGTATTTTGTGTACAATATAGTTTGTAGATTATTTATCCATATGTATAGGAATAGTTTATTCATCTAACTGTTGCTTAATATTCCATTGGTTGAATATTATCACAATTAAATTGATAACAACTTAATTATCCACTCTCCTATCAGTGGACTTTAGGTTTTTGTTTATTTGTTTGTTTTAATTTTTCTGCCATTATGAAGATTCCTGCAACGTGCATGTGATGACCACTAAAACAATTAATTAGGAGGGAAATCAGGAAATTGGGATATCAAATATTCTACATTAAAACATAGAGCAAAATTATTTTCAAAGCAGAAGGTTTTCAGTTGATAAACTTTAATAGAACCACCTTCTGAAGGGACTGAAGTTCTCTCTTTTTAAACCAAGTGTTAACAATATTGATCAGACATTTAGTGGAATTTCATACTGAGTGTTACTATCTACTGGTCAAGAGAAATTTAAAAGCCTATACAGAACTCACAAGATCACAAAGTAAGTTAATGCTTTGGAAAATAGGACCCAGTGATAGATTCCACACCATGATTCTTTGCCTGTGAATAAAACTGTTACCATGATTCTTTGCATGTGAATAAAACTGTTATCTTTGCCTGTGCATAAAACTTAAAAAAAAAATGATTGAAGTAATGATGTATCAACTTAAAAGCAACTCTGTTTTGCAAGAGACCACAATAATATGTCCTACCTGGGAGGATATGCAGTTACCTACATACAGAACTTCTTGGCATTCTTCTCTATCCTGGCTTTCTATGATGCCAACTTGCATACTATATGGCCTGAATCCCTAATTGGTAGCATTTATTTAGGGTTATTAGCAAAGGACATTTAGAGGTGAGTTTCATAATGAACATAGGACTGCAAGATGGTGAAGGCCTGGGGCTGACAAACCCTAATCAGGTTAACTAATCTATTTAATTAGTTTCTTTTAGTAGGGATGAAGGACTACTAAGTACTGATGAGGCTTTAGACAGATAATATATATTCTCCTTCAAGGAAGGAACTCGGACTGGGACAGCACCTTGTGACCCCTCCCTGCACCTACTCCTCCTGCTTCAGGGCTGGTATCTAACTGCAGGGGTGGGGAGGAGAGGGACACCGAAATTGGTGAATATTTATGCCTTCAGTTTTGCCAGATGTGTCTGTACAACAAATGTAACAAATGAATAATTATTTCAGTATATTAAATTATTAGGCAGACTTTTGTCAATGAGTCAAATGGAATAGTTCAAGTTAATTGAAATCTTTTGAGTGACTAGGTATTCTTGAATCCTCCTGAATCATTTCTTAGAATCTTTCCTCTTTAATTAAAAAAAAACCTGTTTTTAAAATAATCTCTCCTGAATGTTCAGTGATTCAACTACAAACACATTTAGCCACATAATTCATTACTATAAATGTTCATTTATAAACCTGGATATTTTAACTTTGTGTTACAAACATTTTAAGATTAAAGACCAGATTTAGACACACTATACCAAAGTTCTGGAATGTTTTAGACTATTTTAAAAATAAATAAGACCCTTATAAAGCATTATACATGTATTAAGAGACTTATTCAACAAGTATATAGGTCTCACATCATAGAAATAATATAGGAAAATTATTTTCAGCAGTGTAATACTGAACTTAAGAATTTCCAGCACAGTTTCTTCACAAGGGATCATAAGTACTAACTGAATTTTATCCAAATTTGAAAAAATGGAAATTACCAGCTAGTTACTGAAAAATGAAAAATGAAAGTGAAAGAAATAAAAGGAAATTTTAAAATAACCAACTTTTAATGTGTACTAGACTTTGATTTGGTACATTTTATGTTTTAAATTGAGCAAAAGCACCCATTTACCCACCCAACTGTATGTTGTTCTTAGTCCGAAGCTTCCATTTGTTTACAAAAGCTGGGACATAAGCCTCATTTGGGAGGACACAAATAAACACCAAGAGCCTCAGAGTTAATATCATTGATGGCATTGGTGTCTTTTTCATTTTTTTTTCTATGGCTAGTTTACATCATATTACTTCAACGCTGTCTTTTATTAAGTTTAGTAACAATGTTTTTGTGATTTCATTCCATTGCAAGACGGTTGAAGAATAGCAAGGCATCTACAGATGGACATCGGTACCTTTTTCGTGGCCGGATCAATACGGAGGTGATGGAAGTGGAGAATGTGGATGATGGCACGGGTAGGTAATTTGTTTTTTAGAAGGAAAGACCAATGGTAAACTCCCTCATAAGACAGACTTTTCACCTGAATAATTCATCTGTGGTGCATTAGAGCTTAGAAGTATTTTGTTGGATAGAACAGTTGGGGGAGAGAGGCAAGATAAAGGAAAGATAAAGGAGAAGACTATTGGCAAAGTAGAAAGTTATATTTGGCTGAAACACAGTAGCATTCAACACAGAGATACAAAGAAATAGCTGAGTAGGAGTGATGTACACACTCACAGTTCCTGGTATCACCAGCATGAGTGCAGATAATAAGGGATTCATTTATTTTCTTCAAGTTATACTATTTTTTATGTATATATGTGATATTTTTTCATATAATATGCTCACTGTAGAATATGGAAAACTCTAAATTTGTTTTAACTATAAAGCCAGTATGCATATAAACATGTCGATTTGCTTGTAGAGGAAGGGTGTTTTGTGTATTTTAAGTGTACATTTTAAGTACTTTATTACTTAAAGATAGTGCATTTTCACACTGCAGATTTGAAGGTACAGACTTTGAAAAGTAAACTTACCAAACCACGGTTAGTCACAAACATTAAATAAAATGAGGTTAAATAACTTATTTTGTATTTGCAAAAATAAATGGGTCATTTTGAGTAATATGACAATATACTAGTCTATAATATTAATGGTTAGTAAATTGGATCACATTTTCTCCCCAATGATTTTTAATTAGAATTTCAAAGAAATTCTAGAAGAAAAGACAAGATGAAATAAAATATATTAGTTGTTGCCAAGTGACTTTAGTTCCCATATGGAGAAATGCCTTAATAATACCCCATTTATACATGGGATGAGGCACAGGTCAGCTCCCTGCTACCACATACCTTTGTTGCCATCTCTAAGTCCCAGAGGGGAGAACAATGTTTATCATCTGTAGGCACACAAATTTTCAGATGCTCACCTGTGTGCTGTTTCTCTATCCCATTGTTAGCACCCTAAAACATGGTCTAGAACATAAATAGTGAAGCATGATTGCTGCAGGTAAGGGGAAAAGAGGTGCAATGAGCAGAACTCGGGTGTACTCTCTTGGGAAGCAAGTCATCTTGTGGCGAGGTTCTTCATGGGCTAAGGGAGGGATGGAGGTGTGGAAATGTCTGATCACCTGCACAGCTGAAAATCCCTTTCTGTGGTACAGGCATCAATACAGTTGCAAATACTCACAGGCTAGCATGTGGGACCTATTAGGCTACCTTTCCATGTCGGGATGCGCATGATATTTTTTTAGAAGGTGACATTTTAATTCATTTTAATGCTCTGAGAGGACCCTAGTGACATTTAGCAATGTTGTCTGTCTACATGTGAACAGCTGTCTTGCTTCAGTAACCTGAGTCCTGAAGAGAATATCAAAAGCCCCTGTTGTTCTTGAGGTGGGGGGAAGTAAGGTAGAGGAAGGCATACTCAGACCTCCACTCTGCTCCTTCTTGGCCCTGTCTCCCCCTGGTGGAACCACCTGTCCCCTGTTGTTTTAGCCTTCTCTTTGTTTTCTCCCCTTTTTATACCTTTCTGTGAGCACACAGCTCCTGGGTCTTACTTCCTTCCCTTCCCCCATATGACGTGATCATGCCCATTTGTATCATTTGCACTGGTAATCTAAATGAATTTTGGTAAATTTTGATGAATTTGACACTGATTCTTATGTTTTGGGAAACGGGCACTAAATTAATCTAAGAAGCTAGGGCCTTTGGAGGCATTTGCATAGAATACCATTTTCAGCATATCTGTGTCTGATGTAGGGGAGTGAGAGCCTATGTGGGGTGATGGAACTTTAACGCAAATGGACTTTGGATTCAATCCCATGAAAATGTTCTTTTAGTGCTGGTAAGATTGTGTACCTTCAGGACTTTGGTTCCTGGGGGATAGGGATGTTAGGGAAACAAGCCTTCAGACCCTGGTAGATATGAATTAGTGGGAAAGACAGGACATTTCAGAATGTTTAGTCATAAATTGTCTGATGACACCTCTTGGCACAAACTTCCAAGGTTCATGTTTCATTGAAATATGATGAAGAATTTAATTACACTTTGTAGTACACAGTTAAGTCCTTTATTTGCCCATAAACATATATACACAGCATGTTGCAGGAATCTGACTACAAATACTTGTTACAAGGTCACTTAAAGAAACTTTAGGCTGCAGCTGGATACCTCCCATTTGCTTCCTGCAAAGAAAATTTAATTTTCTAGTAATTGTGACTACTAGGTCCTTAGGATAAGTATATATCCTCAGCCAGGACTTGGAATTCAAAGATAGAATTTCTGAAGATGAATAGGATCTTGAATATCAACTAATATACCTTGTTAACATTTCAGATGGAAATGAAGCCACGTTGAAGTCATGTCCAAGTTTACCCAGCTCTTTATTATGAAGCTGGAACTGGAGTGAGGTTTTCTTGGTGACCATAGCCATGCCTTGAGAAATATGGAGCAGAGGTTCCATATGGATTTTAAATCTATGGGGACCAACTGGAGAGCGGTGAAGAAATAAGGCATCAGTATATAGAGATGAACTTTTGTTGTTTGTTTCTTCTAAGAAATGATCTGTACCAGCTTTTTCCTTTTTTATTTTCTTGGTCACTTCCATCACAAAATCTCCATTTCTTTTGATGAGCTCAGGTTTTAAGTGTTCTTACTTTAAACTCTATGAATGGGAGCTCTGATGTTGATAGGTCTCTGCAGAGCTAACCCATGTCCATATGCCAAGTCCCTCCCACCCTTGGACCCTGGATAAGTTACATGAGGGATGGCAAACACTGTCAGGCTCATCTGCTCATTGCCAAAACCCAAAACAAACAATGACTATACCATGTTGTGCTGTAAATAATACAAATTGATTAATCAAGGTATATTTTTAAGCATGCTTAAAACTTTTGATGAAAAGTTTAAATGTTCCCCCGTCTATTTGAATATATTATAAAAATACTAGGTATTTTTGCATACTCTAGGTATAAGGAAAATACTTTTCTAAGTAAAGGACTCCATCAGTCACTGATCGCATTGATTTAACTCAAAACTTGCAGAAGAAATAATTGCGTTTGGAATGAGACTAAGCTTTTAGCCAGTGTGTAACTATTTAAATCTTTTGAAAAATAAACTTGATTATACTTTCACTTATAATATTTTATGAATTGAATTACATCAGTTATATCTCAGTATACAACGAATTAATGCAATAATGATATGACATGTAGAAATGTGAAAATTTGTTTGTTTTCATATATCCATGTTATCCATTACTGCTTATGTTGAAGGAAGATGGTAGCCATTGAGTTTGTCTCCAAATTTCTATTCCATCATTCTCTAGACCCAATTCTCATTTTGGTTAATTCTAAATTAAATATTCTTTGAAGATTCTTTCTGAGATATTAGTTTGAACATGATGCATAAAAAGTATCCAATTTAAGACCTAAGTAGGAAATCTGTTGAACTTTCTGCAATTAACTTTCTTGGTAATTTTCATAGTATATGCTTAGAAATTCATTCAGGAAAGTAACAGCAGGTCATTTATATTCTCTCTTAAGAACTAGTTTATTTGTGTAGTTGGATAGAGGGCAAAATGGTGACCTTTAGAAAATGTGATCTGTAGTAGCAAACCACAAATTTCAATACAATGGTCAAATTTGAATTGATTTGATGGAATTGAATTGAATAAGATGGAAATTTTTTATTCTTTAAGGTATTCTTTAGTGTGAATTGATTTTTTTAAGGAAATATTTCAGCTGTCATTTTCGATATAAATATTTTAGTCCATTTAAAGATATTAAACACATTGATTTTTTTAAATTAAATTTTGCTTATTAGAGAAAATTTGGAAATAACAGAAAAATAAATAGAAAATATTAGATAATTTCATCACCTAAAAAGAAGTAAATGAGAATTTTAAAATATTTCCATTTTCTTTTTATGCATAGATTTTTTAAATGCCTAAAAACATGAACTCTGTAGCTTTGTATCCACTTTTCAGTTAAGTAGAATCATTTTTTGAATTGTAGTCATCTTTATCTTCATGTCTTATCATCCACATAACATATATTTATTGTTACTTAATCATCAACAAAATAGACAAACCATAATGACCTTAACAACCATACTACTCTAGTATAAGCACTATTGAATACTTTCGTAATAAAAAATAACTTTACAATGTTGAAAAGACTACCAAGATATATTAGTTCCTTTCTAATATACTTAAATTTTCAATGTTATTAATTTAAAGGAGTGGTCTTGGGAATTGAAAAAAAGGTCAGTGGAGTTATTTCTAGTTTTTTTTTTTTTTTAAGATCTTATTTATTTATTTGACAGACAGAGATCACAAGTAGGCAGAGAGGCAGGCAGAGAGAGAGAGGAAGAAGCAGGCTCCCCGCTGAGCAGAGAGCCTGATGTGGGGCTCCATCCCAGCACCCTGGGATCATGACCTGAGCTGAAGGCAGAGGCTTCAACCCACTGAGCCACCCAGGTGCTCCGAGTTATTTCTAGCTTTAAAAGGAAAAATCTGTTATAACCTTTAAAAAAAATTTTTTTTTTGTCATAAATAATCTCAAATGATTTTGGATGCCAGAAAATCTTCTTATATTATTTGATAGAATCAAAGATTTATTCCAGAAAGTCATTTTTTTAGCATTAATTATTCATAATGTGAGTAAATTGTGATTTTTAAAATTTCTCTGAGAAATTTATGCATTCACACCATTGATCATCAGGATAAGGGTTAAATACATTGTTTAGGTATCAGTTTCTTGATGTTTTGAATAGTATTTTTTGGCAGTTTCTTCTGTTTCCTAGCTTGAGTATACAGTACTTGGCTAGCTTCCATCTCATTAAAACTCACACTATTGAAAAGATACCAGTATTTCCACTGAGAGTTATAGTATTATCAGTTTTAGAAAAACCTCATCTCATTATGTAAAACTATGCAGAATTAAGAGTGAGGAATTTGCAAAGCTTCAAAGTAATTAGTGAGTTGTTCAGGGCTGCCCCTTGGATTTTTCTCTTTTTGGAAAAAACATTGGTGCCTGGAGACTGTTCAGTTTGGATATTCTACACTTAATGAATGACAATTTTAATCCCATTCCTTTTTAACACTTCCTGTAGAATTATATTTTAGATCCATTGAAGTTTGCAAATTTCTGCATATGGCATTAATAAATTATTCTTTCATTAAAAAATATTTTTAAATTTCTACTAAGGAAAAGCACTGTTGGGCTTTTCCATGTTTTGTTTGTTTGTTTGTTTTAGGATTTCATTTATTAGAGAAAGAGAGAGGGAGAGAGAGAGTATGGAGGAGGGGGCAGAGGGAGACACAAACTCCCTACTGAGCAGGGAGCCTGACGTGGGCTCATGGGGCTAGATCCCAGGACTCGGATCATGACCTGAGCTGAAGGCAGATGCTTAACCAATTGAGCCACCCACACACCCCTTCCATGCTGTGTATGTTACTGTTCTTAATAAATAAGTTGAATTCAAATTTATTTTTTAGAATAAAGTTATTAAAAAATGTGCTGTGATTGAAATTATGAAGCCATTTTTATGTCACTAATTCTTATTTTGAAATAAGTGGTAATTTGGTAATGGATATCATTGTGATATTTATACATTTTGAGGCCTGTTGTATGTATATATACATTCATGTTTACCCATATGTTTAAAATTATTTATGATTTTTAAAATTAGTGATAAAAAGTGGCTAGCACATAAACTTTAAAAAGGAACATTATCCTTTCAATTTATTTATTTATTTATTTATAAAGATTTTATCTATTTATTTGAGAGAGCAAGCGAGTGAGAGAGAGAGAGAGAGGGAGGGAGAGAAAATGAGCAGGGTGAGTGGCAGAAGGAGAAGCAGATTCCCTGCTGGGCAGGGAGCCTGATGTGGGGCTGGATCCCAGAACCCCAGGATCATGACCTGACCCAAAGGCAGACACCTCACCAACTGAGCCCCCCAGGCATCCCCTGTCTTTCCAATTTAAATTATTAGGTGTTGTAACCTAATCTTTCAAAATATTTTATTGGTACAGCAATTAACCTATTATTTGCCTTGACAGATTGTTAATAGTCAGTTAGCAGTCTCACTTTCTGTTCATGAAGCAATGGCCACATGCAATCTCATGCTGACTTGTCTAGTTCTTTTTTTTTTTTTAAGATTTTATTTATTTATTTGACATAAAGAGATCACAAGTAGGCAGAGAGGCAGGCTAAGTAAGAGAGAGAGGGAAGCAGGCTCCCTGCAGAGCAGAGAGCCCGATGTGGGGCTCGATCCCAGGACCCTGAGATCACGACCTGAACCGAAGGCAGTGGCTTAACCCACTGCCACCCAGGCACCCTGACTTGTCTAGTTCTGAATTTAATCATTTATGTTCCAAGGGAAGTCTGAATGCATGGGTTGTAATGGTTAGGCAAGGCTTCATGAAGGATCTGGGTACACTGTAAAGGGAAGAAAGAGTTGCTTGAGGCAGAGAGCAGAGCTGGGTAGCTCGATGGGAGCGTTAGCCTGCAGAACAGGTAAGTACTCACAGGACAAGGAGGAAAGCCACAAAGGGTGGCAGGGCCACAGAAGAACGCAGTGGAAAATGGCCATGTTTGATAGGGTGGGGTTAGTTTAAGGAGAAGCACAAAAGCAAGCTTCCATGTTTTCACTTGGTTCAGTGGTGAGCTACCAAAAGCTTTTGAAGTAAGGAATGGCCTGATGAAATATTGAAGGAAGAGTCAGCAGGGTGTGGAGAGAGCAAGGCCAGGATCAAGTAATCCAGGGAGGAAGGGAAGGAAGGAAGACCCAGCTTATGGGGGTGACTGGCCCAGTACATTCGGTATGCAGGGTCAAGAGCATCAGCCTGGCACATGAACTTGCGTTTCCTTGGTTATTCTATGGGAAGAATACATTACGTTCATTTTAAAGTAAGTCCAGTATTTTATCACTGCAGGTTGCGTGTGGTTCTTGTTATTTTCTTTTCCTGGAGTATGATTAAAAGGGGAGTAGCACTAGTGGGACTGTGGGATCTTTTAAGCAGCAGTGCTGGCTTCACTCAGCTAATCTTGGTCTGATTGTGGAAGGGGGGATCCCGAGTCTGAAAAACTGATGCTTGTTTGTGATACTGGCCTTGTAAGGTGACACATTTGTGGAGGAGGGTATGTAGACATGTACAATTTGATCTTTTTTCCCCACCAATTTATCATGATTTCTCACTTAGTGATTTTTTTGTAGGAGGTAACAAGGCATTAAAGCCATTGATACCTATCTGACATGTATTACTAGGTGCTGCTACTTTGTATAGGATACGAATATGAATTAAAAATGCAAGGGTAAGAAGGAAAAGGTAAACATTCCTTTTAAAAACAGACTGTTATTTCCTGATGGGGGAAATCTTCTGATAGTTTGATTCCCTCTTTTATCATAAGTTGTTATTATTAATGGGATTATGGCATATGTGAATACGTATGTGTGTATGTGTGTGTGTGTGGGGGTGTGTTTGTATTATAGATGACATCTAATAAAAGTCTATTCTGACTCATAGATAATTTGGAATTTTTAAAGACCCCGAACTATACAGAATCATTTGAAAATGTGTTTTTGGAATAGTTAATCTGATCAAAGATACTGTATGGTGATTTGGGAGCTAAAAAGATAATGGGGACAAGATTTTGGGAGAATGAGTGCCAACCATGCCTGCTTCAACTTAGAACTCACCAAATAAAATAGGCCATTTGAGAAAACCTAAAGAAACAAAAAATAGCTCAGTGCGACAAAATCATTTCTCTAAACCACCCTTAACATTTTGTGGCTCACCTCCTGTCTACCCACTGTTACTGTTTAGTGACTCTTCAGGAGATGAATGAAAATTGTCACATTAAATTGGTGCAGGTGCTGACTCGGGTCTTTGTCTTATGTTTTTTCGTTCTGGATTTTTGCTTTGAGGGCTGTCATGCCAGTAAAGACTGGATACAAGTAACATCACTATTCTCTACCTGTTGTTATTAGACAGAAAACTGCCATAGAGGGGTTCCTGTTGACATTTTCAAATCCAGCATGACAGTATAGCCAAACTTATGGTGAGACCTAGTAAAAGACAATGTGAATTCATACTCAAAATATTTTTTTGTTTCTATTCATGCCAGTTATATGGAATGATGTGGCTTTACAGAGTGTGTATTTTTCAGCCGTGAGCAATGATAATGGATTGGCATTTGTATCTTTCCATTTATTGAAGATTAGGTAAATGTACTCTTGGTATGTTCCCTTCATTTGTTCTGATTCTTATTGTAGGGTTCATTAAACAGCTGAGAATTGTTCTGTGGCAGTATTGTTTGCTTTTGAAACCTAGAATAATATTTCAAAGGAATATTAAAAAGACAAAATGTGACACTTTGGATATTTGATTATTGAGATGAAAATTCTTTGAAAAGTTCTTCTTTTATTACTTTAGGGACTTTAACAACATTTTTGGACATAGAGGAAAGGAATGCTAATTAGTTCAGAAGTTCGATTTCATGTAATATAATAATGTTATGAATTAGAATGTTCCATTTCTGAGTACTGACTGCATTTAACATATAAACACATAATTTTTTTGGTTTTTATGTTCTCAATTTACACATATAATGCAAAGATACTTTTAAGAATTCAGTGATCCTGGAACTGTTATGAATTGAATGGTTATATTGATATAATATTATATTTGTTGTTTAACTTTACCCATTAATTTCCAGCTGATTTCCATAGCAGTGGACACATTGTTGTCAATGGATGGAAGATACATAACACAGCGAAAAATAAATGGTTTGTGTGTATGGCAAAAACACCCGAGGAGAAACATGAATGGTTTGAAGCTATTTTGAAAGAAAGAGAACGGCGAAAAGGTGGGTGTATGAATTGGGCACTATTATACTTTATGAAGATTCTAACTTAGCAAGAAAGCAGATAATGGGCAGAAGTTATGAGAAAGGAAAAAGGCATATGATGTTCACTTAGATTTCCTATGTGATGTAAGACTCATGATAAAATACTTTTTTTTTTAAGATTTTATTTATTTAACACAGCAAAAAAGACAGCACAAGCAGCAGGAACAGCAGGCAGAGGGAGAGGGAGAAGTAGGCTTCCACTGAGCAGGAAGCCCGATGCAGGACTCGATCCCAGGACCCTGGGATCATGACCTGAGCCAAAGGCAGATGCTTAACTGACTGAGCCACCCAAGTACCCCTAAAATACATTTTGAATACTTCTATTATTACTAAAAGAAAAGAAAAATGTTGAATAGTTAGTAAAATAATATATTGTGGCCAGCAGTGTCTTTTAAATAGTATCTTAGTCTGTCGAGGCCACTATAACAAAATACCCCAGACCGGGTGGCTAATAAACAACAGAAATTCGTAGCTCATTCTTCTGGAGGCCAGGAGTCCCAGGTTCAGTGTCTGGTGATAGCAATTTCCCAGTTCATAGGTGGCCATTTTCTCACTGTGTCCTCGTATGGTAGAGGGGCAAGAGATCTCTCTGTGTCTTATTTATAAGGCCATTAATCCCAATCCCATTCATGAGGACTCTAGCCTAATCACCTCCCACACGCCTTACCTCCTAATACCATCATGCTGAGTGTTAGGTTTCAACATACGAATCTGGGAAGCATGCAAACGTTCAGTCTACACATAATTTCATTTGCTTTAAAATTTGTTCAGTTTTCTTTGCACCTTATTCTTGCTATTTCGAAAACATCATTATGGAGTTTTCCTGTAAGAGACATTCTTCAGTAGTACAGTGCAGTGCTGTAGGGCCTTCCACAGTTATATCTTTAACAGTACATTGAACATTTCTAGACTAAAAATGTTAGTATCCTAATTATAGAATAAAGCACTCTGGATATACATTAACATTTTAAAATTGTTACAATGCCATTGAATATAACGCAACCCAATAAAGAGTGTGTTCATGTGAGGACAACTGGCTCAAAATTGCTTCACGTTTTTAGCAAGATTTGCAAAAGGTACTTGATCTGGCAATATTCAGTTATGCGAAGTTTATCTGCAATTAAGCACATTTCTGCAATTCAGCTAGAAACAGAAATGCTTGTGTTACTACTAATTTCTTTACCAAATAACTGATAAGACAAAAAGCGGTGTTTATTCCTTTTCCCCAGAGATTTAGGAGCAAAATATCTCATTGCTGATGAAATTTCAGGACACAAAGAACCCTTTCTTCCACCTTCAGAAATTTTCCCTTGAAGAACATGCAAAGCTTCTACTTCTATTAAAATATTCATAGTACACATTTGTTTGAGAATTTCCAAAGCATTTTAAATACTTAACTCCTTTGATTGATCTGGGATGGAGAGCGTGTTAGAAAAGTTTAAAACAAAGATTATGAATACATAGCTAATTCTTTAAGTTTTGTTGAATCCAGCAATCAATTCAAATAGCATAGCAAATCATTTCAAAGGTAAAATAAATGTTTCATCAAGTTGAACCTTTATTTTTTCAGAATAGCTAGGCATATAGATAAATCTGAAGTGAAAAAGGAAGGAGGGAAAGAAGGAAGGGAAAAAGGAAGAAAGCAAAGCAAGCAAACAAGCATGTTCTATTAATTTGTTTATGTTAACAGGGTCTATTCTTAATAAAAATTATTCTGTTCCTGACAAATGGTAATTCCTCCTCCATTGTAAAAAATAAAAATTCTATTAAAAATTTTGTAGTTAGAAGACTGAAAATAAAAATCACAGAAATCTTGTGATTTCTGTAGGTCCCATGATAAAGCCACCCATTAACTTCCCTTTGACCCCTTCTATTTCCTTCCCCTATGCTCCAAATTCAGGGTTTTTTTTAAGGTTTTATTTATTTATTTATTTATTTATTTATTTGAGAGAGAGAGGGAGAGGGAGAGAGAGAGAACTAATGCACATGGGGAAGGGCAGAGGAAGAGAGAGAAGCAGATTCCCTGCTAAGCAGGGAGCTTGATTCAGGACTCCATCCCAGGACCCTGAGACCATGACCTGAGCCGAAGGCAGGCACTTAACCAACTGAGCTACCCAGGTGCCCCGTGGTAGAGAGCTCTGTATCTGCAAGCCCCTGCCCATGCTTGATGTGCAATAATTTTGGTTTCATGCAGGCAAGAGTGAGTGAGGAGACTTTTTCAGTTTCCTGTCCTTGGTTTCTTTTTCGATAGGTTTAAAATTAGGAATGGAGCAAGACACCTGGGTAATGATCTCCGAACAGGGCGAGAAACTCTACAAGATGATGTGCAAACAAGGGAATCTGATCAAAGACAGAAAAAGAAAACTGACCACATTCCCTAAATGCTTTCTTGGAAGGTAAGATCCATAGTCTGGGTGCATGGATTTCTTTCATATTTTCAGTATGTCATGTATCAACTACCCTTCCTTCAATTATTTGTTTTTCTTTAAAAAAAAAATTCCTCTGGGCATTTTTGAATATCTTTTTACTGTCGACATTTCCTGGATGATACTGAGGTGAAGGAATGGACCTAGAGCCCGACATCATGGAAAATTTTAGACATCTATTCATCCGTCCCTAACGTCAACCATTTCAGATGTATGGTGTTCTGAGGGCGAAGCAGACACTGGGGTAAGGCGGGGCTGTCAGGCAGCAGGTTCACTGAAGTGGGACAAAGTCTATCAAGGATGTGAGTACAGGGCCTACAAGTCAGAGAACCAAAGAATGTAAGACACAGAGTCTAAACCCGAGATTAATCAGCACTTTGACACCTCGGCTCAGGTTGAAGGACCATCTGAAAAAGAGGGTCCTCCAAGGGGCCTGGTGCAGAGCAACAGGTGGAGAGGTTGCCTGGGTTTCAAGCATAGACCCACTGTCAGTCCTCTGAGGTCTGCAGGCAGCTGCACGTGGAAGTCCCTGCTGGGTGAAGTTTGCAGGACCAAAGGGAAGGGCGGCTGCCTTAAGCCATGCCCCGTGCTGGCTGTTTCCATACATTTCTAATCCTCAGATGCATAGTTTGCATTTATAATCTTTATATTTTTTAAAGATTCAGAAACCAGCAGTCAGGGAGTTTACCATGCCCACCTTCATACAACCAGTGAATGCCAATGTCAACTCTGTAGGAGAGTGGAGTGGTAGTTCAAAGCCCACACTTCGCAGTCAGACTGTCTCCATGCAAATCTGGTCCTACCTCTGGCTAGTTGAGCGAAGTGGGAAGTTTAAATGTCTTTTTCCTCTCTAAACATGAAGATGATTATAGTGCTTACCTGTAATGCCTACCAGAATGTCTTCTCAATAAGTTATGCAGATACCATAAAAAGCTCCCAACCCAGACAGAAGAATATAAGCCAGGAAACCCTGGCCTTCAGGGCAGCTGGGGTCCCTCCCTCAGGCGCTGGGGTTCTCACAGCAGAGCCTCGGCTGCCAGCAAGCTGCTGGTGCTGTCCTTGGTAAGCCCCCAGCCGACGGCTCTTGTGGGAGAGAAAGAGTGGAGGGGAGCCCGCCTTGGCTTAGAAACCCCATGTTGCAAAGAAGACCCAATTTCTTAGAACCACCTCTGGGGCATAACTTCCAGGGTTCTCAGAGGGACATGCCTGTTTATAGGAGTCACTTCAAGCTATAGCTTCTCACCAAGAATGTATTCATATTCCATTTAGCCATCAGGAGTCATTATGGCCATGAGCAATGCTGCCTGGTAACCCAGCAGACGCCCTGCCTCCGTCAGGTTCCAGGGAAACAGCTCCAAGGCTGACCCAGGGTCAAGTTTTCCTAATTAAAGGGGCAGGAGTCTTGTTAACTAAAGAGTTAACACAGTGGTTGGAGTGTGGAGAGGGTGGCTGGTGATGGACATTGGGGAGGGCTTGTGCTATGATGAGTGCTGTGAAATGCGTAAGCCTGATGATTCACAGACCTGTACCCCTGGGACAAATAATACATTATATGTTAATAAAAATAATAAATAAAAAAAGAGTTAACACGATCTTACACGGCCAAAGTGCTAGTTAGGTACAATGATATGTGAGCATTGTCCTCAGTGCCTGATACACAGGAGAGACTCGGTAAATTTTAGTTGTGTTCATTGTGGCTTTTTCTGTAACAGCACCCTAGCTTAGTTACTAGTTACTAATTATAGACCAAGTCTGAGATTGTTTTTGACTGGATCAGGATCCTTTCGCAGAGTGTTAATGGGATCTTGTGATTTCTGTAGGTCCCATGATAAAGCCACCCAATAACTTCCTTTCTTACCCCTTCTCTTTCCTTCCCCTATGCTCCTAATTAATAGCAATACTTACAGTGTGTTCTTTTCCTCATTTTAATTTGGCATATTCAGGAATCTGCTGACATCAGAACAGAGAATGATGCTTTCGCTGTATACCAACCAGCTCAACCCATTTGTCAACCGCTGACGTTTCATAAGTGCTCAAAATGTGCCAGACACTGTGCTGAGCTCCTGACATTCATCAGCTCATTTAATCCTGTGACAGCACTGTGGAGTTGATACACTTTTTTTTCCCCCAAGATTTTACTTATTTATTTGAGAGAGAGAGAGAGATTGGGGAGCAGAGGGAATGGGACAAGCAGACTCCATGCTGAGTGCAGAGCCTGATTTGGTGCTTGGTCCCAGGACCCTGAGATCATGACCCAAGCCAGAGGCAGATGCTTAACCGACTGAGCTACCCAGGCATCCCTGGAGTTGGTATTATTATTTTTGTGCTATTGAAGAAAAAACTGAAGTTTTACTTCTTTTTAAATTTTCTTTCTTTTGGATGGCTTTAACAACTTCTTCTGCCTTAATATGTACTTTATAGACTAGATATCCATTTTTAGAATTTCATGCCCCTCAGTTATTTGATTTTAGCCATAGGTGTTGCTTTTGGTTTTGATATAAATGGAAAAGTAATTTCCTGACACCGTCTATAGCTTGGCTTCTCTGAGCTCTGCGCAAAGTTGAAATCATTCTGAAATGTATCCATTACTTTATGTAAAAGTTCAAATGTTATATTTTTATAACATGAGCACAATAAAATATTTTATTGAAAAATGTTTCTCTATTTAGTGTTCTCTTAATGATACCAGATGGCCAAAAAAACAGTACCAAACTGGTGCTCTCCTGTGTTATAAAATATCATCCTACTTATCTGTGATGTGTGGCTCCTCTCCCCACCCCAAAATGGTAAAAGATGTGGTTTATTCATCCTCCCTGGCCTTTCACAGCCACAGCAGATGGATGTGGTAGACAGTTCTGATGGGTGGTTTTGTGCTGGAATATTCCTTTTGGATGACAGTTTATTCTTTTTTTAAGATTTTATTTATTTATTTGAGAGAGAGTGAGAGTCAGAGAGAGAGAGAGCACAACAGGCGGGAGGGTCAAAGGGAGAAACAGATGTCCCAATGAGCAGGGAACCCAATGTTTCCCAGACTCCAGGAACATGACCTGAGCAAAAGGCAGATGCTTACGCCACTAAGCCACCCAGGTCCCCCCACCCCTTCCTCCCCGGATGACATTTAAATACAAGAATGCATTTATTAAAAACCTTATTTATTTATTTATCTATTTATTTATTTTTAAAGGTTTTATTTATTATCTGAGAGGAGAGAGAAAGAGAGCACAAGCATCGGGAGGGGCAGAGGGAGAGGGAGAAGCAGACTCGTGCCGAGCAGAGAGCTGGAGGCGTGACTGATCCCAGGACCCCGAGATCATGACCTGAGCCAAAAATAACCAACTGAGCCACCGATGTGCCCCACTAAATAACTTCAAAATTTGAAAACAGGGTAGTAAAACTATTGGTGTGTACTAATTTTATATTGCTGCAGAATAAATAACAACACACCTAGTGCCTTGAAACAACACCTATTCATTAGCTCATCATCCTATACATCAGAAAGAAGTTGAGGTGAGCAATGCTGGGCTGTCTGCTTAGGGTCTCACAAGGTCAAAATCAAGGCCATAATCAAGGGCTGAGCTGAGGCTGGGCCTTATCTTAAGGGTCTGAGGAAAAATTCACTTGCAAGCACATTCAGGTAGTTGACAGAATTCAGTCCCCCGTGATTGTAAGAGTAAGTCCTACTTCTGTGCTGGCTGTTGGCCAGGACCACTCTCAGAAGCTGCCTGTGTTCCTTGGTACATGGCCCCTCTATCTTCAAAGGCAGCAGTGGCTCACTGAATCTTTTTGTGCTTTTAATTTTTCTCTTAGTCTTGTGCCACCAGCCTGAGAAAACTCTCTGCTTCAAAGTGCTCAACTGACGGGGTCAAGCTCACTTGAATAATTTACATATTTTGAGGTCAACTGACTTAGAATTTTAGTTTTGTATACAAAATCCATTCATACCATTACCTAGGTTAGGATTTGGTTACAAAACCAAGGGATGGTATTCTTGATAGTGGGGTAAGAGGACATGTTTAGAATTCCATCTACCATATGGGGTGTGCAGATTTTTTGGGTTTGCCTTCTTAGAGTTCAAACACACTGGTTTTCTGTGCCTGGAAAGCCATATTCCAGTCTATCTCTTATATTAAGTCATTATTATTCTGTCTATTTTGTCTGTTTGCTATCTTTAGGATCTTGTTATATTCTCTTTATAGTTAAAACTACTCTAAAATTTTCCCTTTGTGTTTATTAGAGGTCTCAGTAAGTTGAATAGGTATTATATATGGTTTAAGTAAACATGAATGAATAGACATGGGTTTTCTAGAATAGGGTAAAATTTAAATAATTTGGGGCTTTGCATGTGTGAAAAAATGCAATCTGAAATGCACTGCAAGTACTTCTTTATATCTGAGACTCCTTCCAAGGCTGCTTGATGGAAGCGTGGTAGAAATAGACTTCTTGGGGAGGCAGGGGTGGGAAAACCCTTTAACTGTTTCACTGGATTTCTATTGCAGTGAATTTGTGTCATGGCTCTTGGAAATTGGAGAGATTCACAGGCCTGAGGAAGGTGTACACTTAGGACAAGCATTATTAGAAAATGGAATCATCCACCATGGTAATTATTTTATTAATTACTAACTTATTTTCTTTGGCCACCAGTTGGAAGCATCTTGATTCCGTTCATCAACCTGGCTTAGAGTAAATGTCTACATTATAGGATGCTTATGTATTTTTAACATTTCAAGTACCTAATATATATAGAACTGCAGTTCTGGGAATTTTGTGGAGTATGGGTTTATGGTGATATATTTGCTAATTTTAATGTGAATGGCTACGAAACAGGCACAAATTAGAAATACAGGTAAGTATTTACCTGGGATAGTGGAGGAAGACATGTCAAGTTCTAACTGGAGTATTTGGGGCTGCATTATGAGGGAAAGGGCCTCATGTAAGGCATTGTAGAATGAGTAGAACTCTGACAGGGCAGAAGAGAAGAAGGACGTCCTTCCCTGAGGCATGGGAGTGGGATAGCTCATGGTGGCCTCTTAGGAACTAGCACAAACTCTCACGAGGCAAGACAGTCTACTTCACAGATGAATATACTGGAGAGGAAGGGTTCGGTGGGAGAGGTAGGCAGGATCTTAACTCTCTGGCTGTAATATGTTGGGTTTATTCTGAAGGAGATGAGGAGATGATGGACACTTTTAAGCAGAAAAGTGTCCAGAACATGGCTTTTAGAGCACTTAGGTGCAGCAGTGTGGAATGTGGAGTGGAGACGTTGGAGACACTGTGGGGGAGCCCCGTCCATCAGGCAGCCCCCGCCTTTCCCTGTGGTAGGAGGATGATGGCTATGTTCTAGGGTGTGATGACAGTGGCCCATCTGGGAGACTGTGGTGAAGCTGAAGCGGCCTGTTCGAAAACTGTTGGCTGTGGGAGATGAGGAGTGAAGGGCAAGATCAGGTTACTGTGAGACTTCTGTCTGGTTGTCAAGGATGACTATTCAGGAGAAGGAGCTGGGTGGGAGAGGATAAAGGGTTTTTGTCAGGTTCGTTATAATACATCCACAGGGGAACACCCAGCAAGAGGTTGAAAATGTATGTGTAAAGCTCAGTGTATACAATCATGGGAATCATTTCAAGAGAGCACCAGTTTCCTGAGGAGATCAGTAACAAAGAAGAATGCAGTGATAATGGGACTGCGAAGTAAAGTGTGAAGAATTTCTAATGCAGAATGTGGGAGAGGAGAAAAAGAGGGAATTATGAATAAACATAGGCATTTTGCTAAGCTACTTCAATTTTTTTTTTTTTTTTCAATTAGAGTGGGATGAAACTGAACTAGATTCTCCCAGTTTTTCCTCACCATCCTGGGTTCCCTGTGAATTCTTCCACCAAAATAGATCGCTAATCAGACCACTTCTGTCACTTCCAGGATCCCCACCTTCTCAGTCACAACTTCTCCTTCCTTGCTCCTGCTTTTGTCCTCCATCCCTATGACACAGCCTCCAGGAAACAGCTGGAGACCTTTTAAAACAAATGTAAGAGCAAAGCATTGTCCTGTTTATAATCATCTACTGGCATCCCATTAAACTCAAAGAAAAGTCTGGAACCTCTTACTTACTATGGTCCAGATCTCTTACCATGGCCCACAAGGCCCCACATAATAGGGCTCCTGACTTCCTCTGAGTTGACAAATAATGTTGTACCCAGCTCATTACATTGTGGCCCCTGTGGTTTTCTGTCTCTTCCTTAAACACTCTGGGATGACTCTGCATTTAGGATCTTTGCTCTTGCAATTCTCATTCAACTATTATTTATTAATTCCTAGTATATACCAGGGACCTTTCTAGGTGCTGGAGGGACAGCAGTGAATGAAATGACAAGAGTGGCAGTATTCATGACTCATGTCTTCAGTGACACTCTTTTAGAATCTCATCCTATTACCATAAACTGTGTTTTTAATTTTTGAAATTTTCCTCATGAACTTAGCACTCTCTAAAATTATCATGCTATTTTATTTATTTATTATTTCTCTCTTTACCTCCCATATTGATTCTGGCCCCCCATCAAGATAGAAGTACTATAGGAACAGGATACCTGGAGTGCCCATCACATGTAGGTGCTCAATAAATATTTGCTCAGTGAATGAATAAAGGAGTAATTATATTGTTAGTAAATAGATGATAATAGTGATAAATTGTAGATGATTTTGTTCCTGATTCTTTAGCACTGTGAAAACACACCACATAGCATCTAGTGTGCTAAAACACATCATCCAAAAACTTATAAGTAAAAATGAAAAGATGTTGAGTTAGATGACTTTCCTCTTGGCTGCTTCTCCTTCCTTTCTTCTAACCCCAAGCACAAATGTATATTTGAGTCAAGAAGGGAATATGTTGTGTTTTGTCCTGCAGTCTACTGAAGCTCAAGTAGGTGGACTATAGAGAGGTTTTACATACAATCATAGACCTTCAGAAATCAGGTGATTCCTTTCTCATTTAGGCTACATACTTCCAGGAACTATGTCTTACCAGTAGAGCAAAGAAGGGAAAATCTATTTATGAACTATTTATTTATTCCTTTCCTTACTGACTCTCTCCTCCATTCTGTGTGTAAGATATTATGCTACCTAGTGTAATATTATCATGTTATGGCCTTTATTTCTTATGGCCTAATAGTTTAAACCTGTCTTTTTACCTTATTCATCAAGCAATCCAGGTGTTGACATATTTCCTTTCAGAAAGGTAGAAATCCACCAGGATGGGATAATTACCTTTCTGCTGGGAACACTGAGAAGGAAAACTGTATTGGTTAACAATAGCTGCACTAACAGATTTAAACCTCAGTACCCTGGCTTCCATTCTAGAAGCTACTTTTTCACTCAGGTAAAATCCAGTCACTGGTAGAGGATGTTCGAGGTACCAGGGTTTTAGTCCTGGGAGAGGCTCACCCACCTTCAGTGCAGGGCTGTTAACGGTCATTTGGAAGGAGTGGTGGAGTTTTTGGTTTGTTTGTTTTAAATGAGCCTGTATACTCCATGTTTTGCCTTACTTTTGTGTGCATGTTGTTAGCTGCAACTCAGTTCCATGGCCACTCCTTATTGCAAGAGAAACTTAGAAATGTAGTGTAGGTTCATGCCCAGGGAAAATAAAAGCTAAACCAATTTGGTAAACAACGATCCAATGTCTGCTACTGAGGTATAGTTCTCAGGTCAATATAAAATCTATGGAATTATATTAAAGCCAGAGTAATCATTATATAAACTTGTCGATGTTTTATAGTGCTATCAGCATATAATAGTCATAAAAATGACTTTTAACATTTCAGTAGAGGTGTTCATAAATTTTGTTGTTATTTTGAGTGATTTCAAACTATTATGAATTAGAAATAAAAAAGATTTTAAAGCTGTCAACAATTGATTCTGTTATTTAAATTATTTAAAAGAGTATTTTAAAAATGTGACTTTTGGTACTTGTATGGGATTGCTTACTGTATTTATAAAGACCTACATGCTGTTTGTTATGATATTTTCCTTTTTCATATGAGTTACCTTGTAATAGATGAAAGTTAATTACAAAAATTGTATATCCAGAGCTGAGAAGAGTCAGGGCGTGGGGAAGAGGATGTCCTTTGAAGGGGATATTAGGTTATTTTCAAGCCCCACTTCTACTCTTGCTTTTGTATTTCATATAAGGTGACCTAAGAATTATATGAGAACTAGTCACTTATTTGCATAGTGCATTGGGTTCTGAAAACCAAAAACATAACTATTATGGGTGACATTATGCTGACTTACAATGTCAAAACTGTTATAACTTTGCCTGAAATCATGAGTAGGTAGCCAAACATTTACAAGTCAATTGTAAGTTAGTACAAAGCAGAGTTTAAATAATATTTGTTAAGTATCTTCATGAATAGTCTTTTGGAGTCTGACCTATTCTTCAGTTTATAACTGCTGAAAGCTTTTGAAGGAATCAGAGAGTTCCATGGAGAGAGAACCTCCCTTATTTATTCTGTTAAGATGTTTCTCACTGTATTTTTACATTGCCTTCCTTTATTTATTTATTTTTTAAAAGATCGTATTTATTTATTTGACAAAGAGAGAGACAGTGAGAGAGGAAACACAAGTAGGGGCAGTGGGAGAGGGAGACGCAGGCTTCCTGCCAAGCAGGAAGCCCGATGAGGGGCTTGATCCCAGGACACTGGGATCATGACCTGCACCAAAGACAGATGCTTAACGACTGAGCCACACAGTCACCCCAGTTGCTTTCCTTTAAAAAGAAAAAAAAAAAAAAAACAACAACAACATAAGATTTTTTTCGGTAAGGGATATCAGAATGGGAGAATTTCAGTCCTAATCAACTTATCCTCCAACTTCAGACACCACTTTTCTCCAATACAATTTTGAAAAGGAAGTAAGAGATAAATTCTGGATCAAAATTTATTTTGAAATTTCAAATGCAAAAACCCTTTGATTATTTAACTTATAAGAACTTAAATCTTTTTGAACAATTATAACCCGATTAACTCCTTTTCTGATAAAGCACTGACTACTCTCTATTAGTATCATTCTATTTGTCAGTTTGATTTTAGTGTCCTGTACTATTATTGTTATCAGGATTTGCTCGGTTGTAATGTCAGATTTGGCATACAGAATTTTTGTTGCTAAAAGTAATCACTTCTTTAAGTGCCCCAAATTAACTAGTACAGATTCCCCTGAACTAGGAGTAGGAGAACATATTATGCAATTTCACATTAATAATTTTATTTGAATGTAGAAATATGAGCCAAGCATGCTAGTGTTATTGGTATGTGACTCCAGTTGCATTTCATGAAAATAGAGTTCCTAAAATAAAGTTGGATGAACCATCTGTTTTAAAGAGAGAAAACTTGAAGAGTTGACTGTTACTGCTGCCACTATTCACATTGCAAATATTGCTGAGAACTTCATAAAAGCAAAGCCTTGCTATACCAGGAATTACTGGGTTGAAACAGCATATGTTTTTGGTATGATATGCTGATACATTTTCTTGTCTGGGTCTACTATTTACATTATAAATGCTTATGCAATTCAGAGACCTCATTTATTATATCCAGTAGTGTGCTGAAGTTGGCTTATACAAACTTGAGAGAGCTGGTAATTAAATTTCTTAGAAATTTGCAAGCTAGTTGTAAGACGCAGCTATTATTAAAAATTATATGAAGAGATAGTACATAAATTATACTATAAACAAAGTTCATATATTATTAAAACTCATTACTTTCTAATTATTTTACTATATTTTATTGTTCTCCGGGTCCTTAGTGTTACTTATATCTATTATTTCTTTATGGAAATATGAAATAATAATGTATCACTGCTTGTCTAACTCGGTGTTCAGTGACTTTATTTTGGTAGCTTGAAATTGGCTGGTGTGGGAATATTTAATACCACAGAAACTGGTGAATACTATAGGTCAGCACTCCTACCCCACCATGCAGAAAGCCAGCTGTATCCCTAGTAATATCTCAATATTGCAGAGTTGTTTAGAAGACAGTGTTAAGCAACCTTTCTCACGTGACCTGTACTCTCAAGAGTTAATAAACCCATTTTTCACATTCAGGAATTTGAGGGAGTGCATTTGAGTGCAGAGCTATTCACCATTTTTTCCAAGGCAATAGCTAAGAGTTCCAGATTAACCCAAGATGAATTATCAAAGTCTTGTAAGAGTTTGCCCTACAACTAAGTACTCCAATTTGAATAGGGATTTTAAACCACTATTCGTTTTATTGTGGCAAGAGACATTTGGGGCCAGTGTTTCCTCGAATTTTGAAATATCAAGACAATCATTTATTTCAATGACTCTTAGGGGATAAAAATTAGAATAGGTAGATTGTAGAGAAGAAATAAGTAACTGGTCTTGAAACATGCCATGGGATTGCAAAATATTTCTTGCCATATTATTTTTCTTTCACACATGTTTTTTCTTTTTGGCTTGATCTGGAAAAAAGGAGATGCCAAAAGGCTGTGTTTTCTATCTTTCTTTGGCAGCCGTCCTGTGTCGATCTGATGGCTGCAAGCCATGCACATGGTTTCAGTAGGTTGGGGTAAAATAACTGAAACTTCACATCCGTGTGTGTATGTGTGATAAGTCTTTTGGCTTTCTTCTGGATTCAACAAATGTAGTTTTTTTTTTTTTTAAGATTTTGTCTATTTATGAGAGAGAAAGAGCACACGAGTGAGAGAGAGAGAGCATGATCAGGGGGAAGGGCAGCAGGAGAAGCAGCCTCCCCACTGAGCAGGGAGCCCCATTTGGGCCTCCCTCCCAGGACCCTGTATCCATGACTTGAGCCGAAGGTAGACGCTTAATGTACTGAGCCTCTTGGACACCCCTCATCAAATGGAGATCATGAAAATTAATTCTGACAACTTTTTCTCCCCCTTCAACATTTTAAATAAAAAGTAAAGGTCAAAGTCTTCTAGTAATCATGAAAATAGAGCCCATTGCAACAAATTATCTCTTCTGCGAATGTTGCATTTCCTCTAAAGAAAACATTTAAATATAAACTCTTCAAGGTTTAATTTGTGGGTTTTTTTCCCTCCACAATCATTTTTTGGTTAAAAGTGTCTGTAACATACTTTTCCTGGAAATCAAAAGAAAATGAGAGAAATTTAAATAGGAGTCTTTATGAATATGAAACTCATGTCTCAAGGACAAAAGCAAAGGATGACCATTCTCATTTCTACTAAGGGCAAAAAATATTAAGTGACATGTGAGAAAAGCATTTCTCAGTTTCAGAAAACTGTTGAAATTTTGGAATAAATTGCATATTGAAATTATATAGTCTACTCCAGAGATGTAAACACAGAATAAATGGTCAAGATTGGTGTATGGGTGGTCTTGGCCTGATTGCTGTGGGATAAAACAGATAAATACTAAAATTCACTTCTAGGACTGAGAATTGAATTATAACTCATTAGTTAGATTATCTGCTCTTTGAAGGACACTTTTTGCTCAACTTTGTGGCACTGTGAAGAAATAGAAAACACAACTTTGTATATTTATATAAATAAAATAATACACTGTACATACCCTTGTACTATGCTAACCCAGTATTACAATCTCAACTTATTTCTTTAATCATTATATGGAAATCATAAAAGTATTATATAACAAAATCCTAACATGAATCCTATCAGAATACTGAATTAGTATTACTGTGTTAGGGAAACAAAAGTTTTTGGTAAAACTACATGTTTTAGCATTTGGGAATATGTATTTTATAAATTTATTTGTTTTTGTTTGCCAATTTTTAGATTGTCGATATTTTAGCATATTGTTTCTGTGTTCTTAGTTACTGATAAACATCAGTTCAAGCCAGAGCAGATGCTATATAGATTCCGCTATGATGATGGAACATTTTATCCAAGAAATGAAATGCAGGACGTGATTTCAAAGGTAACAGCCTCTCCCAGAACCTTTTATCAATAGCAGAATTCATGTTGTCATACTGCACCAAGACAAAATGCTGTTGAGAGACTTAAAAAAAAAAAATTCTAGTATAGAAAATGGCATTCATAAGCAAGCCTCTCAGTCTTTTCTTGCTATTTAAAGAATTCTAGGGTTAGATCATTTTTTTCATTCTCTTGTGTAGTTCTCGATGGAACTAATGAAATTGCATCCTCAGATTATATCCACTGAAAAGTATGTCACATGTGGCAACAAGTGGCCATTATACACGATAAATTTTAAAAAAGATATATAAAATGTATGTAACATCAGTTTTCTTTGCACACTTGATGAGATTTATACTGACATAAAATGAACACATAGTGTGAAGTGTTGCTGCATAGATTTATTTTCTGCTAATACTTTGGAATTCTACATTTTTAAGAAAAATAATTTTATCTCTTTGTATATATGTATATGTCATATGTATATGACAAATTATAGTACAATTTAATCCTGTTTTTAATTATTTAAGTTACATTGTTTTTCTGATGTAATGCAGTAGTTGAATAACTTTTAAATTGGTAGAGATTATATAATGATTCCAGAATGTTGACAGTGGATTTGTCTCAAAAATCATTGGTCTGAACTTTGAATGATCCTCCTTGTTTTTGACGTATCTTTATTTTATAATAGGGAGTGAGATTATATTGCCGTCTTCATAGTCTGTTTACTCCAGTGATAAGGTGAGTCTGGTTTCTAAGTTCTGGGCAACTTACGTGACAATATTTGTATTGCATATTAGGTACTTATTATTCAGCTGGAACCTCTTGGTTTATTTTATTTTATTTTATTATTTCACTTATTCTATAAGTGCAAATTTTACTTTTAAAGATTATTTTAAGTAATAATTGACCTGAAAATATTTCTAAATTTTCTGAGACTCTAATTATGCATTTTTCCACTTTTTTATTCTGATTTCTAAAATTATTAGTCATTAATTCATACTAAATTATAGAATTGATAATGAAATAATCCACATTCAGTTAATATTTAGTAAATAATAGTTCACTGGGAGAGAATTTGAAAATATTATTTACTATAAATACTACTCTGATTACTGTATGATTTCCTTTCTCAGTAAATTTTGTAATCAATTCTTGAATATGTATTTTTATAATATGCCTAATAGTCTTTTATCCAAAGGAAAGATTTTGTACTTGAAAATTCAGAATTACTTTGGAGTTAATAAGTAAAACAGTATAATTTATTCTCTACCAATTTTTTCCTTCTGAAAAGATATGTGCTTTTTTTTGAAGTGGAATCATAATTAATTTTCAGTTTACCTCTGTAGAAAGACAGCAGAAAACTGAGTTTTGTGTTATGATAACTAATTGAAGTGATGTATTTTTATAAAATTTACACTGATATACACTGATAGAATGTAGTATGATGTTACACTAATTTCAGATGGCCAGCTATCATTCAGAGTTTATTGACTGAAACTTCATATTCAGGACAAAAAATGGATGTACTATTTCCAAAAGGAATAAAAATCATTTTTTCAGTCATGGCTATAGAATCCAAATGTTTGATGTGCTGTGTTTCTATTTTTCATTCTGGTTTCCAATTTCAAGGAAACTCAGAACTTAAGGGAAAAAAATCCCAAAGTGGCTGTTTAAGTGTATTGGAATGCTCACTAATGTTTTATAGAGAACACAGTGCAGATCCTGGAGGAAGAAAGAAAATTTACCCATCACTCCTGAAATTGCCCTATCTCCTTTCACAAACAGACTTCCTAAAGTAAAAAGAAGTGAAAATGAAGCTATATTTATAGATTCCCTACTAGATTTCTAGCATAGCCTCCCTGAAAATAATTTGGATAATCTAACACTAAAAGATGGTTACTTCACTCAATAGTAAGTTGGTACTTAAATCTGTTTTTTCTGCTAAACTCATAAAAACGATCATGATAACAGTTTTCATGTTACCTGTGTATATGTGGATTTTGTATGTGAGAAAATGTGCTCTGAAAATATACTTTAGCCATATGCGATTTCTTATCAAGAAGGTTACATTCCATAAGAGCTGATAAGAAGGGATTATTCTTTGGCTAGAAATGACAATTGTTTATGAGTTGTCAAGGAAAAATTTATGGGAAAAAACCATATAACAGATGGAATGTATGATAGTCATGCTTTTAATATGTGTGAACTCAGCTTACAAAATGAAAAATTACTTGGGTGAAGAATGCACTAACCCACGTGTGTTTTGTAATATACTGACTATCCTTTTCCTTCTTATTGGTGCTTATGGAAACCAAGATGAAATGGGCAGTGAGGTATCAGAAACGTGGAAATAGATTTAAAAAGATATAATCATTTAATTA
Organism: Lontra canadensis; assembly: GCF_010015895.1. Classification (NCBI taxonomy): domain Eukaryota; kingdom Metazoa; phylum Chordata; class Mammalia; order Carnivora; family Mustelidae; genus Lontra; species Lontra canadensis. The sequence goes on along the minus strand of NW_022631197.1, from coordinate 1,228,087 downwards.
TTTTTTAAAAATTAGAAAAAAAAAGAATCTGCTATTGATTAGTGGCTAACCTGGTGTATTTATTACTAAAATCTCTTTTAGTAATATCAACTATTTTTCAGGGTCTTTTTTTTATGAAGGTGGATAAAATGATGTCAGTATTAATTGTCAGTTGCTGACAGGGGCTAATGAACTGTGAACAGAGCTAGTAATTATTTATCACTTCAAGTTGCTTACAGTTCCGATCTTTTGACATTTTGAAAAGACTGTCATTTTCTCTTTGATCTAGGCCTGCAAAATGAATGAATTATAGATTTCTGCCCTGGGGGCCCCATTCTGATCAGGAGCACTTGTTGGTATCTAACTTAACTTTGAATGATTTCCCAGATCTGGGAAGTCTACTGAAAGGAAAGGCTAATGTAGAGTCGGCTGGTTCCCTTGGTTCCCTAGGGATGGGGTGTCACTTGTCCATGCTCTGATCAGACAAGATGAATGACAGCGTTCTCAGCATGTTTACCTTACCAGACCTGCTGTCTGCCACTGCAGCTGAGCCAAACAAATAATCCTCCAGTGCCAATCCAGCCTTCCTGGAGAATTCAGGAATAAAAGGGCTTGCTTTATTCTCCACATTTTGAAGAGTTGTTATCGTTATTGCTTTTTGTTTTTGTTTTTGTAGGCTCTTTCTTTGATTTTAAGGGAAGAAATTATATTTTTATTATTCTTTTATTAATGAGATACTGTATTTCTGGCTAAATCATTGTCAGATAATATAGAAGCAATAATTTATTTGTGTATATGAACATGTCAAAGGGGAAATATCCTGTTTTGGTATCATTGTGGCTCTCTTCCAATATAAACTGATGAAGGAATTTTCAGGTGTTATATATATCTTGTAAACCTCTCTTATTTGCACATAATTTGGATAATAGATTCAGATTATATTTAGTAGACTTTTCTGTTGCACACTGATATTAAATGAAACATTTTCCTGCTCTTACTTATCCCCTCACCGGTTTTGGTTTCTTTTTCCTTATAGAGATAAAGATTACCATCTACGAACCTACAAGTCTGTAGTCATGGCCAACAAGCTGATAGACTGGTTAATTGCACAGGTAAATAGAAAAAGAACTTGCTGAGTTACATTCGCTGCTGCTTTAAGCTTTCAGGTGATTTAGACACCTTCTTTGGTCACCATGTGCAGAGGAGACACAGGGAAATAGCTTGACTAAGTTCATATAGGTAATACAGAGTTAGGATTTGAATCTAGGTACTCTGACTTCACAGTCTTCAAACTTAATTTTTATGCTATATGGTCTTTTAAGAGCAAGATGTTCCTATTTTTAAAATATCAACTGAGGGGCGCCTGGGTGGCTCAGTGGGTTGGGGCCTCTGCCTTCGGCTCAGGTCATGATCTCAGGGTCCTGGGATGGAGCCCCATGTTGGGCTCTCTGCTCAGCGGGGAGCCTGCTTCCTCCTCTCTCTCTGCCTGCCTCTCTGACTACTTGTAATCTCTATCAAGTAAATAAATAAAATCTTAAAAAAAAAAATATCAACTGAGATCCAGTGAAAAACTAAGTGTAGGGGCACCTGGGTGGCTCAGTCAGTTAAGCGTCTGACTCTTGATCTCTCCTCACGTCTCAATCTCAGGGTCATGAGTTCAAGACCCACATGGGCCTCTGTGCTGGGCATGGTGCTGACTTAAAAAAAAAAAAAAAAGAAAAGAAAACGGGAAAAAAAAAACAAACCCTAAGTGTAATTTGAATATATCACTGAAGAATACATATTCACAGACACTAAAATTTCTTGCATGTTTTGTTCGTAATTTGTTTTAAGATATCTGTTTATTAGTCCTCGCAAGTTACTCTAATCTCCCTGTGCCTTTCTGTTAGATAGTAATTGTGCTTTGACAAATATAAGCTTTACTATTTATCTACATACATTTTAAATAGGAAAATATGAAATTTATTGTTATTGTTGCTCTGTTTCTCAGAACGTGGGAGCTGACAGCAGGTAGGTACTGAGAAAATGTTATTTGCAAATTAGGACATTTATCCCCAACATACTAGATATTCAAATATAAATTTAAATGTTTTATCATTCTAGGTCACCTAATATATAATCAATGTTTAATACTGGTTACAAAACACTTTGACAGAACTTACTGTTTTGTTAGGGGATGTTGCTTGGTTGAAATGTTGTTATGCTTAGGTGTTTGAGTCAATTTCATAAGGAGTTCTACTTTTTTGTAATTAAGTAAAGTGACCTACATTTGATAATCCTAGAATGTTCTTTGTTTCAAATATCAATGTTTAATTCATATTCAACTCATCTGTGCGCATAAATTTTGAGATTTTTATTATTTAATTTTAATTTCTAGACTATCCAAGACTGCCTACTTTTGTATTTATAGCACTTAAATGTATTCTATTTAGAAGTTAGGATTTTAGATTAAACCAAGCAATTATTTTTAGATAAAAACTAATTCAGGGGCGCCTGGGTGGCTCAGTAGGTTAAAGCCTCTGCCTTCGGCTCAGGTCATGATCCTAGGGTCCTGGGATCAAGCCCCGCATTGGGCTCTCTGCTCAGTGGGGAGCCTGCTTCCCCTCTTCTCTCTGCCTGCCTCTCTGCCTGCTTGTGATCTCTGTCTGTCAAATAAATAAATAAATAAATAGATCATAAAAAAACAAAAACTAATTCATACATGCAATGGGTTTACTTGAGTCAGACTTTTATAACATTATGGTCAAATATGTGTCATTACAATTGGTTCTGTACTTGATATCAGAGTTGGCATTTCACATAGCAATTAAAATCTTACCGAATTCACACAATCTTATACTATATATTGACCATGTGGGAAAACTGAAGAAAGGTTTTTTGAAGTGAAAGTTGGTGCCTAATAAATATTTAAAGTCCTGACTCAGGAAATCAGTGAGCACCTTTTTTTTTTTTTTTTTTTTTGGGGGCATTGTTTTACCTTTCAAATATGAGCATTAGAAAAACAGAATAAAAACTGAACCATGTTGCAGTTATTTTTTTCTTCAGATTTTCTTAGTGGTCTGTTACAATAATGTCTTAGAAATTATATGTAGTAGAAATTAGGGTGATGGAATGGGACTCAGGTAACCTAACATCTCATGATGGTTCTTCTGATAAGTAGTTATGCAAAATTGGACAAGTCCCTTCATCTCTCCAGATTTTATTTTCACAACTGTCTACTTCTTACTGGAATTATGATCAAACAGAGAAAACAGCACCGGGACATTAAAATAACTTGCTAGGACTAACAACAGATACTTTAAAACAAGTGGGTGGACAAAACATGTAAAACATGCATTGTAGGTATGAATAATCGATTTTGAGTGAAAGCAAGGATAAAAATAAGCACAGAGTTCAGAGTTCAGGGGAGCAGCCCGACTAGGAAGAAGTAAAATGAGAAAGTACTTCTTAACCATTAAACCTACAACTCTAAGTTTAAACACACCTATGTACATATGCCTGTTCCTTTATATGAGTCCTTAGATGAATAAAATAGAAGTTTTCTGGATAAAAACCTAACAGAAGGTTACATTGGGCTTTCATATTTGCTTCAGTTATATGATCTGATTATTTTTTCTGCAAGACAGTGAAAGAGCAGCTTGCATTTATAGGCTCAGCTGAACAATTTACTTTTAGGGTCTTATAAATCACCCTGTATTAGTAGGTCTCTTTAGGGGTCCTTAAAGAGCAAGACCACTGGTAGAAGGAATGTGATAGTAGAGATTATGCATAATGATTTTTCATTAACTTTAGTGTGTTTTCAATACATAGGATATTTTCTTGCTGCACAATTGGGATACAAGATTGAAAAAATAAGAGAAAGGGATCACTTGTGGTAGCAATGAATTTTAGTTATTTATATATTTTCCTGTTTAATACAGTATTGTTTTACTCAAGAAATATATTTTTGTTTTTTCCCTTAATGTCAAAAAAAGATGTTTTCTTAAGTGAATGTTTTATAGCAATTAGGTGCATCATGAGCTTATGAAAGCAGTGTGTGCCCTAATAAAAGAATGTTTCTGTCAGTGTGGTGCTGGGAATGTCAAATGCAGTAAAGACACAACAAAGCCTTCAGTTGCCTATAAAGTTGTGCCATGTTTTTGTGGTTAACAGGGGGATTGTCGCACCAGAGAAGAGGCAATGATATTTGGTGTCGGACTCTGTGACAATGGATTCATGCACCATGGTAGGTATTTTTAATCCAGAAGCTTACAGATGTATTTTTCTGTTTTGTTTTTGTTAGGGCACTGGGACTATCTCATTGTTTTAGTGAATTCATTTAGAGGTGAACCAATAAAACTGTATGGGTCTTGCCATGTGCCCAGGCCAGATCACATCTGCATTTTATTTCACCACTGGTGCCATTCCTATGTCTATTGCTGTTATCTACCACTTGCCATAACTTCTATTTTCTTTTTCTAGACTGACTCCAGAAGAGCAAAAGCTTGAACTAGACGGTTTTTTTTTTTTTTTTTTTTAAGTAGCTTTGAAAAAAAAACCTTTGAAATTACTTTTGATCAGACTTACGGTTTTTTTTGAATGCCAGTATATGTTAAAATGATTAAGTGAGAGCATATTATGGTTGGATAATCATTGTTCTTTTTAGAAAAATGATTTTAAAATTTCATCAGAGATAAAATTATAAATCTCTGGAAAAAATGTTTCATTTTGGCTACTAATTAAAGATTTTCTTTCTTGTTTGATGAACTTCATTTCACCTAAATTTTAAAAATAATGAGACTTAGTCTTCCCTCTCTATTCATAGCATCTTATAGATTCCACAAACCCATATTTTTCACTGTTTACATATATATAATATATATATGCTTATAAACACATATTTGATAACACTTCAACCTATTTGTCAATTGCTTTCAGAAGGTTATTACCTTTTTAAAAAAAGATTTGTATATTTTATAAAGAGAGAGAATGGGGGAGAGGCAAAGAGAGAGGGAGAGAGAGAATCTAGAGCAAACTCCCTTATGAGGGTTGACCCAGCCTGGGCTCGATCCCACGACCCTGCGATCATGACCTAAGCTGAAACCAAGAGTCAATTGCTCAAACAGCTGGGCCACTCAGGCGCCCCAATGTTATCTATCACCTTTCTCTGAAGAAGGCACAACCTTTAAAAACAAAAACAAAATCAAAACCTTCAGTTGTGTTGAGAGCATCTTTAGTTAGCATACATTCATTTGGGATTCCATTACATCCCACTATCTCTAGAGCACTGTGTAGATGTGATAGAGAAATATCAGTCCCTGATGAACAAACTATTGAATGGGAGAAACAATATTATTATAGGCAATTAAAACTATAAGGCTGAAAACCTTCAAATATTTTGTTGTTTTTTTTTTTCTTTTTAAAGCATCAATAAGCAGCCATTTTATCTAAATATTTATGTTAAAATACTGATTTGGGGTGCCTGGAAGGCTTAGTCATATAAGCAGCCAACTCTTGATTTGGGTTCAAGTCATGATCTCAGGATCATGAAATCAACCCTACATTGGGCTCATGCTCAATGTGGAGCCTGCTTGAGAGTCTTTCTGTCTGCCCCTCTCATGCTTGTAGTCATATGTACATGCTTTCTCTCTCTCTCTCAAAAATATGAATGAATAAATAAATAAATAAATAAAATAACAAAAAATTAAGTATTGAGTTAAAAATATTGAGTTAACAACAAAAGTTTTCCCTACAAAAGTGTAAGTTAGAAAAAGTCTGAGCACATCCAGTTTGGCCCCTCCCTGGCCGTATTGATGTCCTTCTCACTCTGGTTAAGCAGACTATTTTTTGGAGGAAAATAGCGGTAGCAAAACACCATACAAGTTTGGGGGAAGTGCTTGGGTCATGTAGGTAAGACCTAACTTGATCTCAAATATATTCTCATTTCTATTGTCAACTGTAACATGTTACTTTTTAATTTGTGCTTGATAGTTTCATTTGTTAACCCAAGTTGCTGGTCAGTCTTCCATGCAAAGAACAATACATGTATCATCTGGTCAGCAGTTATTATTTGGAACTCTGTAAAAATAATGAACTAAAATAGTTTTGTATTGGTTTCTATATGCCAAATTAATCATATATATTACCTCATTTTTAGTTCTGTATGTTATGAAGAAGATTTTATTGCCCCCATTTTCTGATGAGGAAACTACAGTTCAAAGAGTTTAAGTAACTTTCCCAAAGTCACACCCAGAATCAACCCCACACCTGGAGGTCTGTCTCATCATAAAGCCAGACCTTGTACAGCGCCATGGGAAAAGTGTCTTCCCTTTAGCTACCCTGCTCCATGAATCACCCTGTTCCAACAAGTACGCTTCAACCTACCAAGGATACATAAATAGGAATAAGAGAAGATTTCTCTTTTAAAATATTTTGACTGCTGTCAGGATCTCACTGAATATAAATTCTCTCTATCAGTATTTAGCTTTATTTTTAAAAAGGTTAATCTTTGGGACTTTGGGCAAAAATATTAATATTCAGATAATAGGGGAAAATTACCTTTATTGAAATAAGATTATTTGAGAATAATGTTTTTAAACAGAAAAAAAAAAAAACCAACCCGAAGAATTAGTGGAAACTAAAATCACATTTCACACAGATGATATATTTCTGGTTTGAAGGGTTAGAACACAAGTAACCACCATGGGAATTGCTCACACACATAAGAGCAACACTTACCCATTTGAATTTTCCCATAATTGTTCAGGATATTAAAAACACACTTCAAATGTTTACTACAAATTCAAAACAATGTAGGCTTCTATGTTTTGGATTACATACATTTTTTGGATTCAGTATAATCTTTTATTAAATTTGGGTGAGTACAAAAAAGTTAACATTGAAAAAATACTTAAAAATTCAAAATTCTTTACTTAATAGTAATTTAAAGGAAACATCAGCTTGAAGCTGTTGAAAGAAATAGAATAATATCATAGGGATATTTGTGAATGAAACTTCTTCTAAGAGTATTATAGGACAGGTATTAGTTTTTTAATGTCTATTAGTATGGAAAATGGTTTCAGTTTTTGGATTAATTGGAACAATTTGGATCTCTGTTCTTGTAGTTCTTGAAAAAAGTGAATTCAAAGATGAACCCCTACTTTTCCGTTTTTTTGCGGATGAGGAAATGGAAGGATCAAATATGAAGCATCGACTTATGAAACATGATTTAAAAGTTGTGGAAAATGTTATAGCCAAATCACTATTGGTAAGATCATCAATATGTTATATAAGTTTTCTTCATTTATTCTGTTTGATATGTACCTTTTTTCATAGTTTCTTTATTAGTAACATTAATATTTTACATTTCAGATTAAATCCAATGAAGGCAGCTATGGTTTTGGGTTAGAAGACAAAAATAAAGTTCCAATAATAAAGTTGGTAGAAAAGGGGTCTAATGCTGAGGTAATGTAAATTAGCATTTTATTTAAATTTGTTGTCCATAACATACAAATATAAAAGTTCTAAACAAATTGAAATCAGCTTTTAAGTATCTCTATTGAAAATAGTGTTTCTGAATAATCTTATTCTGAGTTCCTACTCCACTATTGGAATTTGTGACAGAGTTCATGTACTCAAAGATAGTTGGAGGGAGGTAGTGTAAAGATCTATAGTTGGGAACTTCTTGACCTCCTGGGAGGTCACATGGCTCATTCCATGTCCCTGAGACTTCCTTGTTCATCATCATTCTAGTCTGGAACCCTGTGGAGACTGTGTATAGTGGGACTACATTTTCTATGTCAGATAACTGTTCTATTAAATCAAAGTCTATGTCTTTTATTTTCCTATCACTTTTGACTGTCTTATAAAAATATAATTTTTTTCTATTTTACTTATTTATATTTTATATAATCAGTAAAGTGCATGCTTTGACTTACTTTCTCATTAGGTTAATGCTGATTAATGTTCTCTCACCTCAGTAGTTTTTTAAACAAAGGAATCTCCTGATCATTCATTCAGAATTATTTACTTAGTACCTATTATATGCCAGGCAGTGTTCTAGGTTCTGGGAATACAGCAATGAACAAAAGAGACAAAGTCTCCTGTTCTCATGGAACCTACTGGGAGAGTTATATCCCAAATATGTGAGATTTAAAGTATTCTCACCTTGCTACCTGGCTTGTAAACATGCCTTAATCCTCAATCAAACTTCTAAATATAGAAATCTTAAATGAAGACTGTGAGAATAAGTAAAGTATGACTTTTTGCTTTGAACCTATTTAAAGTTAGTAGCAAACTTCCATCCACCCTCCTATCTGCTAATATCTAAGGTCTCCATCTTTTACCAAAACACAAACTCATGCAAGACAGTGTTTTAGGTACAGCACATTAATTTCAAATGAAGTAACTCTGGTCACCTCATACTTTGTTAGTGGGCTGGGCCAACTAATGACTAATTTTAGTAATTTTCTGCAAGAAGGAAATGTTTCTCCCAGACATTTTCTGTGGGGGTTCTTAGAGCATAGCTTCATCTGACTATGTCACTGATGAAGTGCCCTCTCCTAGGTTTTCATCATTTCTCTGGTAACCAAAACAGCATGTAGTTCAGAGGCAGTGGGATTGGTTAAGATTGGTGGCCTGGTTGGTATGGAGAGATAATGTCTTCTTTGCAATCTTTTCAGCCCCTGATAATCTGTGCTTTTTTGGAGCTCTTTTCCTTGGGTTCCAGGCCATTCCTGTCTCCTGCCCTGGAGATGTTTATGCTGTGTCACGTTAGCAATGCATATTCGGTTGTCATTGTTGGCTATAGAGAGGTTGAATCTCTCTGAATTAATTGGGTATAAATGGAAAACAGTAAAAAAAATTAATATGGTGTTTGACTGTAGTTTAAAGGATGAAATAAGAAAAAGAACTATAAGATTCAATCAAAAACAGGGCCACAGGAGGAGTACAAAATTAAGTCATAAAAGAAGGGGCAGGGAAATTCAGTGCAATGGGTGATCAGATTTAAAACTAGGTCAAAGAGAATAACTGTGTTATCTCCGCCACAGTTCTATTGTGTGAAATTATATAAAAAATATTGCAGATGTTTTGAAATGTAAAAATCTGTAAGTTCTAGGTCTTTTCATTCTTCTAATTCTGTGAAAAAAAATAGATTCCTTATTAAAATATAATTTGATTTTTTCCCCCTATTACTCTCTTAGATGGCTGGCATGGAAGTTGGGAAAAAGATTTTTGCTATTAATGGTGACCTAGTTTTTATGAGACCTTTCAATGAAGTGGATTGCTTCCTGAAATCATGCTTAAACAGCAGAAAGCCTCTAAGAGTTCTTGTGAGCACAAAGCCAAGGGAGTAAGTTGTATTTTATGTGGGATTTTAAAAATCAAACATAGGTGAATAAAATAGAAAAGTTAACTAAGTACATGTCTAGAATTAAATATCTCATTGCTTGGGACATTTAAACCTTACCAAAATCACTAATACTGGTCTTTAATGATGGGAAAAAAACTACATTGCTCATGCTGCTAATTCTTGCTCCTCAAATCAGGTAGTTTCAGCAGAAATAATACTTCCTCCTTGCTGCCCAAATTTTCCTGGTCTGGGTTAGGTTGAGTCTGATTATAAGTGAAGAAAACTGGTAGAACACTTGATAATAAGGAACTGTATTCCCCATGTTCAGCTCTAAGAATTTCAGGTCTATGATTTGGTCAGATATTAGGTTTATAATTAAATGCTTATAAGAAATGGGAGCACAATTATGTGAAATACACTGCATGCTTGCTCGTACTTAGTGATATGTCAGTTCTTTTAAAAAAAATGCCTAGTTATCTACCTACCTATGATTAAGGAAAAAACCTCATGTTTATTATAGCCAATTCAGAGAGTATAGGTTTTCTAAATGAAGATGTGTTTCTTATAATTATATCATCCATAAATAGCCATTACTTTTCCAAAATTCAGTGATAGTTCATTTTTTGAAGTGCTGATACAGATTTACACAACCATGTATTTATAAAATGGGATCATGCATTATAATCTGTTTTTTTAATTAATAGGAGATTTTGGATATACTTGGTAGACATTGGCTTTTCTTCTGCAAATCATTGATGGTCTAGTGTTTCTGTGTCACATTTCCATGATTTGTTTAACCAATAAGTTAATTAGTATAATTTATGTGAAGTACTTCATGTAATGTTTTAATGTACTATGATTATATCAAAATTGCTGTTTAAAATTTAATTTTATCATTTCTTAATTGTAATAAGCAACTTTATTCATTTTAAGGTAAATGAAGGTTACCACTTAAAAACAAAAGGTTTATTTTAACTACTTAGGAAAATATTCTCAGTATATATGCATAGTATTCTTCCCTGCCTTAATATATATATTCAGCAATAACTAGGTGCACTCTTTAACTTAGGAGTTGAAATGCAACGTAATAAGCCAGAATATATGTGCTGTCGAAGCAAGCATGCAATGTAATGAGCTAGATTCTATGGCATTAAGTTATCAAGGTCGATGTTAAAATGTACCAGGGAAAGAGTGAGTGTGACTCATTAAAATTACTCATTTAGGAAGACTTTGGTCTAGAGGGCAGAGAGTAGCCATAACTGTGTCTTCTCTCTAAACCTATTGTTCATCTATTACTCCCTATTAACCCAACCCTAAGTAGGGTAAGGCTTACCTAGATGCCTACCTCTGGTCACTTTGAGGACACTTAAAAGGAAAAGGACAGACTGGAAAGGAATAAGGGGGTCATAGCCCAAATCAATCATTAGTAAACAAAAATGTCCTCCCCTTGGCCCTATTGCCCCTGATTTAACCCTACAACTACTGATTCACTGATCATAGACATTTCAACAGTTGGATCATTCTGAAGTCCTCAACGTTAAAACTAAATAGATAGGGGCAAATCTTCAGTCCAGAAACTAACTGCTAGACGAACAGCATTAGAACCTGTGTCTCCTGACTCTTCCTGCAGTGTTTGTCACACAGTATCTGGAACCCCCTATTTCCTGTTCAGGTTCAAGCTTCTGTTCCACTGCTTGCTTGCTAATTGTATTGCTTCAACATCTTCATCCATAAAAAAATGGAGATGATGAGTGTCTGTGTTGTGGAGCTGCTAAGAACATTAAATAAATTTAGGTTTGTAAAGAACTTAGTGACTTGTTCAGCACATAGTATGTGCTCTAGTGATGTTTTCTGTGATACTTGTCTTTTCTCTTATTTCAATTTTTCATTGCTTCTTTATTATATCAGAAACATTTTATATTGTATTTCAAAGCAGTTTTGAGGATAGATACTCATTTTTCATCTTTTACTTTTATTTATTTTTTTAATATATTTTTTAAAGATTTTATTTATTTGATAGGCAGAGATCACAAGTAGGTAGAGAGGCAGGCAGGGAGAGAGGAGGAAGCAGGCTCCCCACTGAGCAGCGAGCCCGATGCGGGGCTCAATCCCAGGACCCTGAGACCATGACCTGAGCTGAAGGCAGAGGCTTTAACCCACTGAGCCACCCAGGCGCCCCCTCATCTTTTACTTTTAATTTGCTTGAAATTTATAGCCTTTCCTTTATGTCCTTATTCTAATGTATGATTCCTATAAATCATTCTTTCATATTTTCTTACAGTACCCACTTATACTTGATGTATTGTCTTGTCTGGGGTTAAGGAGGAAAGCAGAAATATGAGAAGTTAATCCAATAGAAGTTTTCTTTTGAATCTAGTGGTATTTTACACTTGATAGCATCAAAGAATTTTTCAAAAGGCTTTGTAGCAGATTATTTAGTGCACTTACATTCTATGAAAACGTTCCTTTTGTATAATTTTAATTCTTCGTTTAATAGATAATATAGTGGTCCCAGCAGGGAAACATGTTTTCCAAAGATCATTTGACGAAGAGGGCCCCAGTATTATGACCAAAATGCACCTCATGGTGTTTGTACTTAATTTTTAAAGAAATCTGTAATAATCTTCTTGAAGATTAGAGTAAGGTCAGCCTTCCCTAGCAATATTAGAAGGACAGAAGACCTTGCTCAGAAAGAACCAAGAAGGCTGCTATGAATTCCTCACAATCTACAAAAGCAACAGTGGCTCACCATGGCCTAAAAGCTTGAAGTTATTTCAACAAAAGTGAACTCTCATTTGTAATACATAGAAGCATGAGCTACTTCTATTTTTTTGGTTCATGCTCAGAAAATGCATTTATTATTCCCTTTTTCTTTCCCTTAGTTATCTTCCATTTTCAGGTATTTTTTTTTTTTTGACAGATAGTAATAACAAGGTGCTATTCAAAGGAAACAAATACAGCCTTATACACCAAAAAGTATATAATTAAGGATAACAGATAAATTTGTCCTGTGACCTCTACTCCACCAATATTTAGATCACTTTATAGTGTATAGCCTATGGTGTGTAACCTAATTCATAATATGGCTTTCAAGTTTCCCTAAAACAAATAATTCATATTTCAGGCACCAAATGCTGGAATGCCTGCCTCATGTATATTCCAGATCACAGGACCAGCCGTCTGCCATCAGACACTAATGCTGTATAGGGCTTTCTCAAGGGTTCTAGGTACAGCGTTGCTCAAATTGTTCTAGCAGCTTTTTTAATAAACTGTAAGTGCGTGCTGCTGTACCTAACTTCAGACTCTGTCTAATGTGCCCTTGAAGTGCCGCTGACATTTACTTCATGATTAATTCATCATCTTTTGGAGAACACTTTTGTTTCTTGGGCATCTAGGGCTATCCATCAAAATTTATTGCATTGTATTCGTTTGTCTTTGTTCTGTACTGCAATTTATGATACTCATTTTTATAGTTATGATGTTCCGCCTTATCTCATGTTCTCTGCTTTTCATTGTTGCTCTCTGATCCCCGGCTTCCTTCTAGGAGTGGCTCACTTATCAGTGCTAAACTGGACATCCCTCACGGGTCTGTCATAGCAGCAGCTTACACAGGCTTTCCTTTCCTTCAGCTTCTTTTCCGCATGGCTTCATTGAAAATATTTCTTTTCTTATTCATGTTTTCCCTTTTGATGTAGTATTCTTTTTTTCTTTTTTTAAAAAATATTTTATTTATTTATTTATTTATTTTAGGTTTGCATTTCAAAGCTTTTTTTTTTTTAATTTTCAGCATAACAGTATTCATTGTTTTTGCACCACACCCAGTGCTCCATGCAATCTGTGCCCTCTCTAATACCCACAACCTGGTTACCCCAACCTCCCACTCCCTGCCCCTTCAAACCCCTCAGATTGTTTTTCAGAGTCCATAGTCTCTCATGGTTCACCTCCCCTTCCAATTTATTTATTTATTTGACAGAGAGAGATACAGCAAGAGAGGGAACACAAGCAGGGGGACTGAGAGGGAGAAGCAGGATTCCTGCTGAGCGGGGAGCCCAACAAAGGACTCGATTCCAGGACCTTAGGATCATGACCTGAGCCGAAGGCAAATGTTTAACGACTGAGCCACCCAGGCGCCCCTTGATGTATTATTCTTTCAAAATTTCACTGAATAAATACTGAAGTTAATCACATTCTTTAATTATTTTGGTGTAGTGTTTGACAGATCTGTTCTTTATTACTAGCTTTTTGTTGTTGTTCTTTGATGAAGTTCCCAACAGCTAGGATGTATTAACTCTATGTTTCTTTTATTAGTTTTCACAAAGAAATTTCACAGTGCGCTGTCTTCTTTGCAACAGTGAATTAAGGAGTTGGGTGCCTGAGTGTCTCAGTCCGTTAAGTGGTCAGCTTTTGATTTTGGCTTAGGTCATAAACTCAGGTTGTGAGATGTAGCGCTGAGTCTGAGTCTGGCTCCAAGCTCAACAGGGAGTCTGCTTGAGGGTTCTCTCCTTCTCCCTCCCTGCTCATGCACTCACACTTTTTCTCTCTCTCTTTAACATAAATAAATTAATTTTAAAAAATCAACTAAGGAGAGAAGCTTCCATTTTATTGAAGTGCTTACATAATTCATAGCATGATGTAGGGCAGTTGACCAAAGATTCCTTTTTTAATCTCCACTGACACCCTGCAAAGTAAGTTTTAACTTTCTGTGGAAAGTCAAGCTCAGAGAAATTAAGGAGTACATGGAAGTTATTCAACTATGAAGTGACTAAATGATTATTCAGAGCTAGTTTTTCCTGATCCTGGAGCCTGTTCCTTATTCAGCATATACCGTGCACTAGCCGTGCTCCATTGAGGAAGTCTGTCATGCAGGTCTACTGGGTGCCTATGTGAGGGCATGCACCCTATTTGTTTCCTGTTTCTAGCTCAGTCAGTGTCTTTTATACAGTAGACTCTCAACACATTTATTAAAAGAATGAATAAAAGTGGACATTATTGTATTAACCAACTGTGGCATTTTAACGTCATCTTACCCTGTTTTCTGACTGATTTTAGGACAGTGAAAATCCCAGATTCAGCTGAGGGACTTGGATTCCAGATACGAGGATATGGCCCATCGGTTGTCCACGCAGTAGGAAGAGGTGAGGAATTCATCCTGCATGGCAAACAGCTTTTCAGCATATTTGGATATTGCTTGCTGAATAAGAATATGTTCAAAATGTTCATGGTCATGTTGTCATGTATTTTCTCAAAAGTATTTTTACTTTATTGGCTCAATGGCAGTACATTCCTAAAAATACTCACGGGGCACCAGGTGGCTCATTTGATTAAGCAGCTACCTTTGGCTCAGATCATGATCCTGGAGTCCCAGAATCGAGTCCTGAATTGGGCTTCCTGCTTAAGCAGAGGAGTCTGCTTTTCCCTCTGACCTCTCCACCCCCCACCCCACTCATTCTCTCAAATAAATAAATAAATAAAATCTTTAAAAAAATAAAAACTCTTAAAAATTGTAAGGCATATTTATCACTGTTAAAAACTGATGATATGAATGGAACTAGAGCATATTATGCTACGCAAAATAAGTCGAGAACGATAAATACCATATAATTTCACTCATATGTGGAATTTAAGAAACAAAACAGATGAACATAGGAGAAGGGAAGGAAAAATAAAATAGGATGAAAACAGGAAGACAAACCATAAGAGACTTTTAACTCTAAAGAAAAAAAATCGAGGGTTGCTGGAGCTATAGGAGGTGAGTGGAGAAATGGGGTAAGTGGGCGATGGGCATTAAGGAGGGCACATGATGTGATGAGAAATGGACATTATACGCAACTGATGAGTTACTAACTTCTACCTCTGAAACAAATGATATACTATATGTTAATTAAGTTGAATTTAAATAAGAAATTTTAAAAAACTGATGAGAGTATAAGAAAGCAACTGATTTCTGTACATTGATTTTGTATCCTGCCACATTACTGAATTGCTGTATGAGTTCTAGTAGTTTGGGGGTGGAGTCTTTTGGGTTCTCCATATAAAGTATTATGTTATCTGCGAAGAGAGAGAGTTTGACTTCTTCTTTGCCAATATGAATATCTTTTATTTCTTTTGTTGTCTGCTGTTGCTAGGACTTCTAGTACTATGTTGAACAGCAGTTGGCGAGAGTGGACATCCTTGTCATGTTCTTGATCTCAAAGGGAAGGCTGTCAGCTTTTCCCCATTGAGGATGATATTCACTGTGGGTTTTTCATAGATAAATTTTATGAAGTTGAGGAATGTTCCCTCAAAAATATTCCTATACTTTGAATCATTTTAATCAGGAACAGATGCTGTATCTTTTCACATGCTTTTTCTGCATCAATTACGAGGACCATGTGATTCTTCTCTCTTCTCTTATTGATTATTCTGTCACATTGATTGATTTACGAATGTTGAACCACTCTTGCATCCCATGAAAAAAAAGAAAGGGAAATTAGAGAATTGATTCCATTTACTATAGCACCAAGAACCATAAGATACCTGGGAATAAACCTAACCAAAGAGGTAAAGGATCTGTACTCAAGGAACTACAGAACATTCATGAAAGAAATTGAAGAAGACACAAAAAGATGGAAGAGCATTCCATGCTCATGGATTGGAAGAATAAACATTGTTAAAATGTCTATACTGCCTAGAGCCATCTATACATTCATTGCCAATCCTGATCAAAATTCCACTTTTCAAAGAGCTGCAACAAACAGTCCTAAAATTTGTATGGGACCAGAAGAGACCCGAATTGCTAAGGAAATGTTGAAAAAGAAAAACAAAACTGGTGGCATCACGTTGCCTGATTTCAAGCTTGACTACAAAGCTGTGATCACCAAGACAGCATGGTACTGGCACAAAAACAGACATATGGACCAGTGGAACAGAGTAGAGAGCCCAGATATGGACCCTCAAGTCTTGGTCAAATAATCTTCGACAAAGCAGGAAAAAAATATACAGTGGAAAAAAAGTCTCTTCAATAAATGGTGCTGGGAAAATTGGATAGCTGTGTGTAAAAGAATGAAATTTGACCATTCTTTTATACCATACACAAAGATAAACTCAAAATGGGTGAAAGACCTCAACATGAGGCTGGAATCTCTCAAAATCCTAGAGGATAACATAGGCAGTAATCTCTTCTACATCGGCCACAGCAACTTCTTTCAAGATATGTCTCCAAAGGCAAAGGAAACAAAAGCGAAAATGAACTTTTGGGACTTCATTAAGGTCAAAAGCTTCTGCACAGCAGAGGAAACAGTCAACAAAACAAAGAGGCAACCCACGGAATGGGAGAAGATACTTGCAAATGATACTACAGACAAAGAGGGCTGATATCCAAGATCTATAAAGAACTCCTCACACTCAAGACATGCAAAATAGATAATCATGTCAAAAAATGGGCAGATGACATGAACAGACACTTCTCCAAAGAAGACATACAAATGGCTAACAGACATATGAAAAAATGTTCATCATTGGCCATTAGGGAGATTCAAATCAAAACCACATTGACACACCAATTAGAATGACCAAAATCAACAGGACAGTAAACAACATGTGTTGCAGAGGATGTGGAGAAAGGGGAACCCTCTTACACTGTTAGTGGGAATGCAAGTTGGTGCAGCCACTTTGGAAAACAGTGTGGAGATTCCTCAAAAAATTAAACATAGAGCTACCCTATGACCCTGCAATTGCACTACTGGGTATTTCCCCCAAAGATACAGATGTAGCGAAAAGAAGGGCCATCTCTACCCCAATGTTCATAGCAGCAATGGCCACAGTTGCCAAACTGTGGAAAGAACAAAGATGCCCTTCAAAGGACAAATGGATAAAGAAGATATGGTCCATATATACAATGGAGTATTATGCCTCCATCAGAAAGCATGAAGACCCAACTTTTGTACCAATATGGATGGGACTGGAAGAAATTATGCTGAGTGAAATAAGTCAAGCAGAGAGAGTTAATTATCATATGGTTTCGCTTACTTGTGCAGTATAAGGAATAACACAGAGGACATTGGAAATTGGAGAGGAGAAGTGAGTTGGGGGAAATCAGAGGGGGAGACAAACCATGAGAGACTGTGGACTCTGAGAAACAAACTGAGGGTTTTGGAGGGGAAGGAGTTGGGGGGTTGGGTGAGCCTGGTGGTGGGTATTATGGAGGGCATGTATTGCATGTATTGCACTGGATGTGGTGCATAAACAATGAATTTTGGAACACTGAAAAAAATGAAATAGAATAACAATAACTGATGAAGGAATGATGCCTGCCAATCTCACTTTTCTGCATGTTTCACTTTAGCCAAAGGGTATAACGATTTTAAGGTTGTCTATTTGTATTTTTCTCTGGTGGCAAATAGCTGTATTTTTGTCAATAACTCAAAGATGTAAGTTTTCAGGTTTAAGAATGATCTGTGTGCTTAATAACCTGTTGCTCTAAGATTACTTCAGGTGTTTCTATAAATAACATTTCTTAAACCATAAAATGCATTTTATATTAAATAATAACATGTTTATATTTTATTCTTTTTTGTTTGATAGGTAAATAAACCATTGATATCTCTTTTTTCTATGTATTTTAAATAATATGTTTATATTTTATTCTTTTTTGTTTGATAGGTGAATAAACCATTGATATCTCTTTTTATATGTATTTTAAATTTTATAGTATATTAACACTAGTAATGATTTAAGGGAATGACTTTTAGAGCCCACATAGTGTATAACTTGCTGCTATAGAAAGAAATGTCATTATAATCAAAGAAGCCATGTGTTCATCTTAACCAGAGACATACATGCTTTTCATTACCAAAAAACATAAAATGTAAAGTATCTTCATGTGATCACCCAAATATAAGTCTGGAAAATTTGGAGAGGGCATTGCTATCAGAATCAAATTGACCAAGAACATATGAGCTAGACCTTTATTAGATTATAAAATTGCCTTTGTTAGTGTATATATGACAAAAATGAATCTTATTTCAAAAACCTGTCTTTTCACTCAGGTGTTTAAAACATATAGACTAATAGACATTTAAAACATTTCCAACAACTTATTATATAACTGAAATGGGATATATTTAATACTCAAAGGGGATAGTCGGTACTTCCAAGATCTTCATTTTCACTGAACAAAAAAGAGTAAGTCACATTATCAGTACTATAAAATAACTGAAAACCTGATTGAATTATGGTGTGCTTCTGTACTTATTACGGTGTCATTTAAAGAGCCTGATTCATTCTTTGGTAAGTAGTTGTAGAGTACGCCCAAATCTGGTTCCTATGCTCTTTGCTTCTGAAGAGTAAAAGAAATACTTATGTGCTTTTCCTTTCAGATGCATATTAAAGGGAAAGATACTATTCAGTGGTTTCTTTTTGCACTGTAATTTTGCTATTTCCCTTTTTCTTCTTCAGTCCCTTCCCATGTCCACATACTAGAGTATATCTATAACTGAAATTTTACCTTTGAAATCTAAAATTCCAATATGCCAATTTCTTATTGCAATCTCATCACTGGTATTCTCAGCTTATTTTTTATTTTATTTTGTTTTGTTTTGTTTTTAATTCATTTGGGACTTCCAGACTCTGGATCCTTCTCCTTTTCCCCCTAAAGCCTCCCTTCTTTAGCCAGCTGTATCCCATGGCATGTCATCTCAGTCATTCTTGCTAGCATCACCAGGGTCCTCTTGTCCTTATTCTTCAGATGCACTAAATCACCTCTTTAGCCTTGGATGAACTTAATCATCCTATTGGCTTTTTCTCCTGAGTGGGAAAAAAACCATCATGAATGTGGAATTAGCATTATCCCAGTTTGCCATCTTTTACTGGGCCTGTCTTACTATTCAGCAATCTTTTCATGTCTCTCATCACCTCCCTCTTTCTCTCCTCATAATTCTCTCCTGTCTCTCAAGATGAACTTCCTTTTTCACCCCACAGACAAATTCAGGGTCCTAAGTATAAAACCCTCAGAGCCCCACACTTTTTTCTGTACACCCACACCTTTTGCTGGATCTACCACCATCACCAGTTTCCTCCCACCCTAGATGAAGAGTTTTTTGCTTTTCTTTTTTTCTTTTTCTTTTTAGAGTTCAAGGTGAATTTCTCAATAAGTGTTCTAGATCTTATGCCTTCTCTGGGGTGTCATGCTGTCCGGTATCCCCTTCCAGAATTTCAGCCTTTTTTCTTGGATTATTCTAGTACAGGCTGTGAGCATGCTCAATTCTTTCCCACTAAACTAAACAAAGAAACAAAATGATCTTAAACTAGAACAGCAAACACAGAACTTGTCCCTTTTCCTTCTTTTCCCATTTAGATCCACAAGGCATTGGCATTGCCTGGGACCAGTTAGAAATGCAGAATCTTAGGACCCACTCAGGATGTACTGAGCCAGAATCTACATTTTAATGAGATCCTCAGATGATCTGTATGCACATCCAAGATTGATAAGCTCAGCTCTAGAATAATGCTCTACTAACTTTTTTTTGTCATGACCAAACTTCCTGAAATGCTGTCTGTATTTTCAGCTGCCCTTTTTCTCTTCCTGTTTGAGTTTTAGGACAGTACTATAGACATCCATCCCCATCTCTCCCCATCCATGTCTCCAAAGTCTGTCTTACAAGAGTTATCACAGCCTTGACTGAAAAATACTATGGACATTGATAACATTTGTATTAATTTGAATTTTCAGTGGCATTTGATTAAACCGACTACTCCTGTTTGCGGAAAACATTCATCTCTTGATTTTGAGATGATGCTTTTCATATGTTTCTCCTACCTGTCCTCTGGCAGATCCCTTCATCTATTGTTGGCTCCCTTTTTCTTCTCTGCCTCCTTGTTCTCTGTAAGAAATCTTGTTGATTTTCTTGCTGGAGATGTTTAAATCTCTGTCTCCACCTCAGACCTCAGCATTCTCTCTAACTGAACTTCCCATCCATTCTCTGAACTTGCTTTGCCTTTTGTATTCTCTTTATTTGAATGACTATCTACTCAGCCACCGAGCCCAAAGGTAGAGGTGTCATCCTGGGGACTGTAGCCTCTTCACAAACTCTGTCATCAAATATCAAATACTCGATCTCGATTGCAGTAGATGTGTGTTGTGATTTTGATTTTTTACTTAAACTCAAATGATACATTCCCTGTTTGGGTGTGGGGGGACGGTCATCTCACTTGTGCTTAAAATTCTTCAATGCTTTTCCTCTTGCATCTATAGTAAGGTTAAGGTCTTAGGACTTCACATGGAGTAGGCAAGGACTTCACAACCTGGCTCTGCTTGGCTCTCCAGGGTCTTCACTCACCACTCCCATTTTAAGCTCTCACCAACTGCTCACGTGCTCCCAAATGTCCAGGTTATTTCTTGACTCAGTGCCTTTTTTCAGGCTATTCTTTCTATGGGGAATGTCCCATTTCCCTCCAATACCTACTTCAATCCGGAAAAACCACTTGGAATTTCTGGGAGTGAATTTTAGTGAGGAAAAAAAAAAAAAAAAAATATATATATATATATATGTATATATATATATATATATATAGTCTTCTTGGATGTAAATTATGTTCTCTAAGATATTTAATAATTCTTTCATAAGAGAAATTGCTTACAAGAGAAGGCTCTTGTAACATAAGTTTTATAATCACTTATATTAATTATATTCATTGTATTTATTAATGGTGCTATATAAATGTTGACTTGCTCAGAATATCAAATAATAATGATTTGAAAGTTTCTGAAGATCTTAACTCACTGGATATTTCACTTGCTTATTTAAGTCTATATCTGTGCAAATGAATGATGGACAGTTGCTGTCATCTGATTCATTTTATTCTCCACCAATTCTGTGGTTTCTGACCCTTTGTGGATATCCTGAATGCTTATTTTACTTAGCAAATCCAATCTACTTGTAGTTGCTAATTGACTTGATTTTTTTTCTTAAGAATTTCTTCTGTTTGCATTTTAAAAAATGAAAGTGATTATAAAATTGATGAATCATTATATTGTACACATGAAACTACTATAATGCCTATATAGTATATATATACTATATACTATAAAGTATATAATTATACTTTAATTTAAAAAATAAAAAGAAGTAAGACTGAAATTTACAAGCTATTGTAAATTTCAAAAATGTCCTTGCAATAACAGTTACTAAGAAAAACAAATGAAAGTGAATACTATTTTAATATTTAGATATTTCATAGACTAAAGAAAGATAAATAAGGCATACATTTCTGGCTTTCCATTTTGCCATTATGTATGCATATGCAGAAAATTAAGACTGACTAGACAGTTGAGAGGGAAAATAACTGATGAGCATTATAAAGTTCACTTTACAATATCCCTTCAAATTCATTCTCAAAGAGATGGGAGAATATTCTGTTAATCACAGTTTGAATGGCCAGATGAAAAGTAGAAAAATGTTGAGAGGGCATTGCTATCAGAACCAAATTTATCAAGAACTTACTAGCTAGATCTCTATTATATTTTAAAATTGCTTTCCCTGTTGCCTATGTGATAAAAAGGAATCTCATTCCTCAAATTTTTGGCAATTTTCTCATTTGTATTTGAAGGAACTGTCGCTGCAGCAGCTGGTCTTCACCCTGGACAGTGTATTATCAAAGTAAATGGAATCAATGTCAGCAAAGAGACCCATGCCAGTGTTATTGCACACGTTACAGCCTGCAGGAAATACAGAAGACCAATGAAGGTAAATTGCTCTGCAGTGTACCTGGATCTCATTGCAAACTTGCATAGAAAGCCGAGAGGTCAACACAAGATAGTGCCAGAGATGTCTGTGTTTTCTACCTTTAGGTTCACATTTAAGCACAGCATTGTAAATCTCTTGATGATTGTTTTATCTGCATAATTATTTATAATCAATTATGCTTAAATGATTGCATCTTATTGTTAGCAGTATTAATCATCGTTTTAAAAGTGCTCTGGGGTATTTTCATTTGCATTGTGATAGGAGTTTTCAAAGACCTAACTGTTTATCAAATTGAAATCCAAAGGTTTGAATTGTTTTCTTGACCCTTGCGAATGCTTTAGGATATATAATGGTCACTGTACATCTGTGTGGGTTTTATAGGGTCTGTGATTAAGTTTTGGATATATTTATTTAACTGGATTTAGCTCATAAAAGAAAATACCAAAGTGTACTTATTACTTAAAATTCTAAGCATTATCCTCTGATTAAATTTCAAGAGCTGTAGAAAAATAAAATTAGAGTGCTAATTTATAAGCAAAGCTTATCCCATGAGGTACAAGTGCATATTGGGCTGTAAGAGAAAATTCTTTCAAATTAATCAACTAAATGTAAAAGGAACTTTAGAGGAGAGGCTTTGTATTTTTTCCTTCATGCATAGCCAAGTACTCTTCTGGATTTGAGAATATGACTTTATGTCCAAACCAGAGAGAGGAGTGGAGTGGTTATTTTCTCATAGGCCAGGACTGACATCCTATAAAATACTGAACCTATAAGAAAATAGCTCATCAATTTTGCTTATTAATAAGGTCAAAGTAGCAAAGCAAATTGGAATTCATGCATAGACTCATAGTTATTCTGGTTGATAATGGTAAAAGGCGAAAGATTTATGCAATCTAAAGAGAAACCAG
This sequence comes from Lontra canadensis, assembly GCF_010015895.1. Taxonomy (NCBI): domain Eukaryota; kingdom Metazoa; phylum Chordata; class Mammalia; order Carnivora; family Mustelidae; genus Lontra; species Lontra canadensis. The sequence continues at coordinate 1,205,147 of NW_022631197.1, read as the reverse complement.
AGTATAGTTGATAATTGTTTAATAAATATTTATTGAACTGTATTATTGAGTGAATTTTTTAAAAAGACACTTTTGAAATTATCAAAACTTTCCCCTTCAATCCGAATTTTGATAAGTGACCAAAGTGATTTGAGTTTGGTTCCTTTTCATTTTCCTTGACTGCCTTCTTAGAGAGGAGGTGCTTAGTGAAATGATTAAGAAAAGCAATAAATAGGGGTGCCTGGTGGCTCAGTCGGTTAAGCACCTGCCTTTGGCTCAGGTCATAATTGCAGGGTCCTGAGATTGAGTCCTGCATCAGGCTCCCTGATAGCGGGGAGTCTGCTTCTCCTTCTGCCTCCCCCACACCCAATCCTGCCACCATCTGTTCTCTCTCTCTCTGCCTCTCTCAAATGAATAAATAAAATCTTAAGAACACTTACAAAGATTTTTATTTGGGTGTTATAGGCAACTGATAAATTACTCCCCAAATTAAAAAAAATCGTTTTTTTTTTTTTAAAGAAAAGCAATAATTAGAAAAATTCACTAGGTGAGTCACCTGCTCCATCAAATATGCATTGCCACAAAACAGACTGTCCCAAAACTTACTGGCCTTAAAACAATGATTGATTATTTCCCTTGATTCTGCATCTGCAGATCGATTGAGTGCTGATTCCTATGAAGGTGCTGATGGGCAGAGTTTTGCTGGGAATGTCTGGGCTCTGCATCTCCCCCACCCCTTGTGTTCTCTCACTCCAGAGCTCCTCCCCATGGCCTTCCTTTCCAGTCTAGGGAGTTGTCCTTTCTGCAGGGTGTCTGCCTTTGAAGAGGGGATAAAGCGATCAACTCTATTTAAACCATGCTTGCTAATATCCCTTTGGAAAAATCAGATCCCTTGACTAAGCCTTGGCTCAGTGTGAGAAGGAGCTACACAGAGGTGTGGATACCAGAGCATATGGTTCCTTAGGGGTCACAACAGGTTACCAAGGGGTATTTGAATGATCGATGTTAACTAGCCTTTTAATGATGGTTGGCAATATAGTAATGAAACACAACTGTGAAGTTAATACAAGAGAAAAATGGATGATGTAAATGATATCACACTTACGTAGTACAATTCAGTTTCATCATCTGACCTAGGAAAGGTATAAACTTTAAAGTAAATAATGCAGACCTGAAAACATTTGCTTGGTGGCCACTTCCTCTTTCTCATTTATTTAGATGAGCATGCAATTGCTACTTTAATTAAAATATAGGATGATTAATGATATGGAAGGATTAAAAAAGTTACATCACTTGGGAACCCAATGAAATGAAAGATGTTCTTCCAATTTTCTTATTGGTTTGCTTCAAAAAAGCATTAACTGTATTAAATATATGTGTCAGGAGAGCATTTAAGTGGTTTGTATAGTGATACATGATTGATTCTTCAGAAAACTGTCCATCTGGCATTTATTTATTTAAAAATGTAATTTATAACTTAAGATCTACTTGAGGCATTTAAGTAAGACACTTGGGAAATGCAGCCTATTTAGAAACATCTTTGGAAGATAAAATTTAAAGCCTAAAAAAAATCAATTTGCTAAATAATATACTTGCTGTTGACTTTTTATTAGTTTCTGATGTTGATTTTCTTTCTCTTTCAAATTTTATTATCTTTAAATAAACTAGAAGAATAAATAAGATTATCAACTCTCCTAAAGTGGGTTTGTGAAATGGATATACATTTTGAGAAGCACTAATACCTCTGAGGTTTCTTTCCCCCTCCTCATTCCAGCAAGATTCCATACAATGGGTGTATAATAGCATTGAGAGCGCTCAAGAAGACCTTCAAAAGTCTAACTCCAAACCTCCTGGAGATGAAGTAGGGGATGCTTTTGACTGCAAAGTAGAAGGTGGGTTCCTTCTTTTTCTCATTTGTCATAGTAGTATTCTTTTTCAGTGTGCCCGTGTCTCATCCCAAGTATTGAATATCTTCTATGTTCAAGCCACTTTCTTAAATCATTATCACCAAATAGATGTTATGTCAAATACATATGTAAGAATAGCTAGTCACTAACATACCATTGTTGTAAAAACTCATCAAAAAAGGAAATCTCTCCATAGTGTTATTGTCATCATCCTTATTTTATGGAAGAAGAAATTAAAGCTTATTAGCTTAAGGGATTTGCCTAAGTCAGTAAATGGTGGAATGAGGATTAAACCCAAGTTATAATGTGCTTCCTTGTTTTGAGTTTAAATGCTGTGTAGACTTTCCTAATCCAATGTGGTTCACAGACCAGCAGCTGCAGTATCCCCTGGAGAGATGCAGAATCTCAGCCCCTGCCCAGACCTATTGAAACAGAATCTCCATTTTAACAAGAGCTAATCTCTATGTGCACTAAAATTTGAAGCCTGAGTTTAGAAAGAAAGTGTATAGTCCCTTTGAAAATACTTTCTTGATTCCAGTAACTTTTACTGTATTCTAACATTAATTGTAATGCAAGAGACAATGTAAAAATGAGAGAAAGAGAGAGATCTTTTGATAAGGACTCATACCATTTCTGTTTCCTCTGTGAAGCAACCAGCAGATTGCTGTATTAGTGGCCTCTTCCTCAAGAGTAAAGGGAGAGAGGCAATTAAAGCTATATTTGCATTGGACAAATACCTTGAATTATTGTTTCAACATTTTCCCACAGAAGTCCTTGAACCTTCGCTTACCTTTTCCTGGTATCTTTCCATTCACATTACTGGTAGATAACTCTGGACATCTTTATTGTACTACTAGGTTCTTCCAGACCAGCAGTTACACAATCCCCTATACACACTGATCATAAGGGCGGGGCACTCAGCAAAAGCTGTGTTTCCTCCACTCCTACAAGGCCACTGGGTAGGAGCCACTAAGATCGTGGGCAATATTAGAAATATTTCAACCATACTGGAGCACCAAGGTTGTTATGACATATCAACTTTCTTAATTATTTAAACTAGGACAAATCTCAGGACCTTGTCTTGAGGCCTTTATTCCTCATTTAGAATTAGCTCTTTTTGCTTATCATCATTAGTGCCACAGTGAAAAGGTTGATGAGATGCTCTGATAATTTATTTCTAGCTATTCTGGGACTCAATTATTCTAAGATAAACCATTATTCTGCTTTTTCCTATGTTATATTTGCTGTGTCTGCCATTCTGGGACTTAATTGTTTTTAGTTAACTAATATTCTATTTTTGCTAATTTAATATTTGCTGTTAGGTTTCTCAGGGGTTTTTCTTGCTTCAGATTTTAGGTGTTTTTATGCCAGCAGACTGACCATTGGCCAAAAATCAATAGGAAGATAGCCCAGATGAAAACGTTATTATAGCAAACAATGACATTTTCTCAGTGAGTTATCTGCAGAAGATGCTGTCTGGGGAAAATTCATGCATCCTGTCTGCTGAAAAAAATTATTATTGGATCTCCTTTCTGCTTCTTCAGAATGGCTTTATATATTTTTCTGCATTGAACAAATACTCATTCAATGTTTGAGGCAATTTTAGGAGCCCTACTTTAAGTCATACATCGTTCTAATAAAAAAAAAATTGTTTGTGTAACGTTTATAATGGTATAAATAGGCATACATATGGTCCATAGATCAAAATGGATGTGCAAAGACTAGTCATGTTAGAGTGGTGAGATTCAGACCACTCAAACATATTTTTTTTAAGTGTTGTTTTTAAAAAATGTTAACAAGACATCAGATATAGCCATCTTTTAAAGAAATCTTTAAAAATTATTCGGAGAGACTTAAATTCTTTGAAGAGACTAGCAAACCCTTCCTGAATTTGCTGAATTCATAGTGTCTTTGTTCCAGAGGTAATTGACAAGTTTAACACCATGGCCATCATTGATGGGAAGAAGGAGCACGTGAGTCTGACAGTAGACAATGTGCACCTGGAATATGGGGTCGTGTATGAGTACGACAGCACAGCTGGGATAAAGTGCAACGTGGTAGAGAAGATGATTGAGCCCAAAGGTTTCTTCAGCCTCACTGCCAAGGTATGAGTGATCCCGGGAAAACAAGGGATTTTGTTCTAAATAAAGTCCCTGACACCACCCCCACCTCCACTTTAAAATGTGTAAATAGCTGTATGTGCTTCAGCTGTCAGCTCATTCAACTTTCTTTTCTTTTTTTCCCTCATTACTCGGTATGCGTACAACCTTCCTTTTTATTGATCTCTTTTGGAGTACAGTGTGATGTTAGATGGGACTCTTGCCCAGACAAATGTTAGTTGATTTGGCAAAGGCTTCTCTGCATTTAGTTAAGTTTGCTACATCTGTTGATTCAGTATCATGAATACCTTTCAGATGGTTTTTGTGACAGGTGGTGCTTTTTTAAATGTAGATAATCCTCTGAAAAGTATTTGAAGTCTGGAAATGTATTATAAGAAACTTCAAATTCTGCAAGTCTCATGTTTATTTCATAAAATTTCACAAGGCGTAGAGATCCATTTATGAATAGACCCTCAGACATTTATGTAATTCTTAGCTGGGAAGGATATCATCCTTAGTCTTTAGACTAAACCAAGATAGGGAGGAAGGGAGTTTTCATCAAATGGATAAAATGTTGTGAGAGGTGACCCTGTGCTTGCTTTTCATGACCCTTCCCCTAAGTAAATCAGTAAAGCTCCTATTAGACCCTCCCCAGGCCCAAGCTCTAGTATTTCATCTGCTTTTCTATTACTTGGTGAGGATTCAGGTATTCCAAGTAAGAAATATGACATATAGCTTCCCTACTTTTATTTTTTCATGTTAACCCTTGTTTCATATATGAGTAGTTGAGATAGACTATGCACTATTTCAAAAATTCTTTTATGTTTTTGTTTTATATTCTGAAAGTCAACCTCAAAAAAATTCCATTATTCTGATGATGTCCTACCACTATATATCTTTTGATATAGAATCTGTGTTTTCAAAATGCAACCACTTATTATTACATTACTAAGGCAATCTATGTAAAAGGTTGGCACCAGGTTATTAGCATCATTTTATCTCCTTTTCCTAGCTATTTCAGATTTTCAAAGTTACATGGGTTATTTTGTGTATGAGAACTGTATAAGTCTTGCAAATATTTCTATTTTACACATGAAGAAAAGAAAATAAAAGAAATTAGAAATTTAACCAAGATCACATGGCTAATGATAAAGCAAACTCTACTATCTAGAGAAGCGATTAAACAAAAAGCTTATACTTTATATTCTGTAAGTCAGAGAAGTAGAGGTGGTGAGGGAGCTCAAGTAAACATAGCATCTATATATTGTATCCCTCATCCAATATTATAAAAATGTCAGGTAAGGGTGTAACCGGTCCTTGCAATCTTTGAACAGTCATCAGTATGACACGTAATTAACTCAACTCGTTGGAAATTCTCAGCGATCAGTAGTATGCACACACACAAATACACACAAGTGCTGTCTTACAATTGATTCAAATAGCCAAAGGGATTTATTAATTGAATAAATCATAGGGATGCTTTTATCAGATGGAGCTCAGACCCTGCAACTATCATTGATTTTACTTTAGCCGAACAATTTCTTATTTATTCATTTCATCAGCAAACATTCGTTATATGCAGTCTCTGTACTGGCCTCTCAGTAGAAAGTAAGGATGCCATTCTGTTGGTTTTCCTTAAGTGTTTGTTGTTCTACTACCAAACTGAGAAAAAAAAAAAGTTCTGAGTAACTCCAACTAAAATACAGGCAGTGTGCTACCACATCAGAGCATACTGACTTATCCAGCAGGGAGTCTTTGAAGTCCACTCACTTTCCTCAGGCAAACTTTAACAGCTGGCAGAAGGCAAAGCATGAGAGGCCAAACACAGAAGCCCGTCACTTCACTGGGATGGTTTTACTGAACACAGAAATCCCAAGCAGCTCAGGGAAGTGTGCCGGGTAGGGTCACCCTGCGTTCTAGAATTGTGAAAATTTTATTTGGCTAATTTTGAAGGTTTTCTTTTCTTGTTCCATGTGCGTGTGTGTTACTCCAGATTCTTGAAGCCCTGGCTAAAAGTGATGATTATTTTGTACAAAACTGTACCAGCCTTAACTCTCTAAATGAAGTGATTCCTACTGACCTTCAGAGTAAATTCAGTGCGATTTGTAGTGAAAAAATTGAGCACATATGTCAGAGAATATCCAGTTATAAAAAGGTAAGAGGTTTATGTATATACTTTGCATGGAATTATTGTTTAAATTATTTAAATGTCCAATTTAATTCAATTCTTGATATTTTCATTACTTATGTACCAGTTTATTGAAATAGTAACATTTATATAACATTTTAGAGTTTTTAATAGGCCTTTACACCCATTAGTCTTACTTGATCTTTATAAATCTGAAAGCTATCATTATTCCACATTTTCCAACTATAATAACTGAAGTCTAAAGAATTAAATTACTAGCAAAAGATAGAGTTGGGATGTAAAGCCAGGCCACCTAATTATGAGTCAGTAGTTCTTTTCCTTTTCTCTTAACAGAGGGACTCAAACTCTCAATCAGAAAGTACATGGAACACAGTCTCCTTGAAATGTCATTTATTTGACATATTTATTGAGCACATTTTATATACCAACCACTATTCTTGGTGCTAAGAATATAGCAGCAAAGGAGAGAAGATCTTCCCTCTCAGGGTACTTACATTTGAGTAGGAAAAGCAGCAAAGAATTAAATAAATCTTTACAGAGGCCCCAAAGCAAAAACAACAACAATAGCAACAAAAACGGGGTGGTGGGGGAGGGGGCCTGAGGGTAGTCTTAAGGATGGAGGCTTAGGCAGGGACCAGTGTGAAGAACTGTGGAAGCTTTTTACCTTTAGGAACTTTGGAGGGAGTTTGGATTTTCTTCTCACATCAACGAAAAGCGATCAGAAGCTTTTAAACAGGGGAATGACTTCATCTGATTAAGGTTTTAAGAAGGTGGTGCTGTGTCTTCTGTAGGAATGGATTGCAAGAGGCAAGAATAGAGACATAGAGATGAGGAGGAAATTGTTGCAATAGTCCCAGTGAGTGATGATGATAGCTTGGCCTATGGTGAAGGTGGGGGAGATAAAGAAAAGTAGAAGACATAATTTAGAGGTAGAATTAGTAGAAATTGATCTCCAAAATATATCCTCTAGTAAGTTTTTTTTTTTTCTATTTGTGTCAATAGGAGTTTGCTAATTAAATTTTTTCCCTCAAAATGAGGTTTGTTTTTTAAAATTTGGTACAGCCATACTAGGAAATATTATTTAGCACAGTTTTTATGAATGTGAGTTAAGTGTGTATGTTTTTTGCTCCTGGTAAATTAAGTGAGAGATAAGCCCATATGTGTCCAAATATGGCTGTGGGAGAATAGGGAAATCAAGAATGAATACTTCAGCATTGGGTGCCTCAGGTGGGATGTGGACAAGGGGAAGAAGAATCACCGTGTTTTTCCTTAAGACTTCCTAAAATGTTTAGCTTGGGAGGTTGACTATGTATTGCTATTTTATTTTTTTATAAGTCCATTTGCATGAAGAAAAATGATACTCAAGATCACTGCTTAACTATCACATCTGTTAATCCTCTCTCTGTGATTGCTGAGGTCAGGTCACCTATTTGAGTTTGGGAAAGATGCCATGAATATGCCTTGTTGAAGCTGAAGTACAGAAGATTCTCTTTAGTTCTCCCTTCGGTGTAAGAGAGGACAGTGCTTGGAAGTAAAATTTAAAAGGTCTAAACAAATGCAAATTTGTATTTTCCTTTAAGCACATTTTGAAGAGAGAATAATTCTATTTCAGAAATGGACTTGTATGAAGAATGACAGGGGTTGGGGCCGATTTTGTTTGTCAAACTTGTCAGTGTGTGTGTCTCATTTCTTTTTCTTTTTCCATTCATACAAACAACAAATGCAGTAGAAATAGCTTAAAGAAATACACATGAACAAAAGTAAACTACATAAGTAAAAACAAAACAGTAGGATGAGGGTATATTATGTAGGGTATTGATTCAGCTGCTGTGAGGGGGACCAAGATAACACAGGCTTAAAACTGAAAGCTTATTTTTCACTCCCATGGAAGTTCAGCTGGACGGGAGTCCAGTGGGGTGGGGCTTGATGATATTCTAGGGATCCTTCTCTATTTTTACTCTCTCCCCTAAGACATCGCCCTTTCCACAAAGTCAAAGTTGGCTCATCAGGACCATGTCTAAGCTATAGTCCCTCAGAAGAGAAAAGAGGAAGTGGAAAGTAAAGAGTTCCTGCTGAGGGCATGACCCAGAAGCCACGTTCCAATTCACATCCCATTAGTCATTTAGTGGAAGCAGGCTGAGAAATGTCCCCAACTAGGCATCCATGTGCCCAACTAAAACTCACAGAATTGGACACCTGGGTGGCTCAGTGGGTTAAGCCTCTGCCTTCGGTTCAGGTCATGATCTCAGGGTCCTGGGATTGAGTTCCTCCTCTCTCCCTGCCTGCCTGTCTGCCTACTTGTGATCTCTGTCTGTCAAATAAATAAATAAAATCTTTTAAAAAATAAATAAATAAATAAATTTTAAAAACCGCACAGAATTTTATTAATAAAAGGAAAAAAGTGAGTATGGATATTAGTGAAAAATTAGCAGGTACATTTATAGGTAAAGTTATATTACACCGATGATGTATAGACCCACCAGGGGAAAAGGGTGATGAGATCAGCAAGTCCTAAGACTCTAGTTAGTTGCTAATGTGGGATATGATATTTGAACTTCAGTTTCCTGATAACCAAAATAAAAGAAGAAACACAGTCTGCTACATATTTATCAGCAATCCTGTGATTTATATGTGTTTCTCAAGAGAAGCAAAGCTTTTCTTAGACTGAGTTCCAAAAGAAATCTCTCACACTGAATTTCAAAGAGGTGGCACCAGGAAATGTCAGGGCAGTGCCCGTAAACATGTCCCTGAAAAAGAAATAGCAATTTGTTTTATGTGACAGACATAAAACATAATATACTCGTTAATGAAAGCCAGTGGCACGAGTCAAAAACTCAACTTCTCAGAAGCAAATTTGCTGCAGGATGGGGCAGGAAGAATAGGAAAATATTTACTGAATGTGTACCTATTAGGTTGTCCATAATTACTTGAGGATGTCTGCCCCCCCATGTTTACGATCTGCATCGTAAGAAAGGTCAAAATACATGAAGTAAGTAATAATAATACTGACTACTTAACCTACTAGGAGGTCCCACCATGACAAGTGGAACGTGCTCCCTGGAGTTCTGTTGCACACAACAGTTTATAGCAGTCCCCTACAGGGTCTGGCATTGCACCGAGATTTTACATAATTTTATCAACACAATCACATGAAACATCATCTATTTTATTGACGAAGTGACCAAAGCTAGAGAGGTCCAGTAACTTTCCCAAAGGCACGCAGCTGGGCACAGCTGTGGATTTTGAACCTTGTTCCCCTTTATTGTAAGTTTGGTTTTTCTTTGCTTACCTGCATTTGACACTACGCTACATAGCATATGTATCGTTCCTATTCCACAGCTAAATCCCACTATACAGCTAAACAGTATGGGTTCAACTACGAGGACAATAGCGTTTCAGTTAAGGAGAAATTATCGTGGATGGAGTAGTCAGCAATTGCTAGCTGTTGCAAGTTGGAAAGATTTGTCAGAGAGAAGAGAAGTGGAGAAAGGACTCAAGGAAAGAGAGATCTCGTAAGTGAAGACAGAAGGATCTCATAAGTGAAGGCAAAGTTGTAGAAATGAGACTGATTTTATTGATGAAGAACTGGCATATTGCCTAGACTAGAAAGGAGGGTTCGAGTTGGATACCATTAAGAAGAAAACTGACAAAATCTGATTTTTCGGGTGATATTTTAGAGTGGCGTAATAATCAGATTTGTTTGTAAAAGAGTGCAAGTCGATGGTGACTTGGTCTCATGTAGAAGCATTAGGGATGGAGAGAAAAGAATCAATTCAAGTGGAGCATAGGAGGTAGGATACATCTGGTTCTATGATGGATGGGTCATGGTGGATGGAAAATGGTGTTATAGCTTGGTTTCCCACCAAAATCTGGCTTGTGATAAACTGGAGAGTATGTTGGGGGTAGGATTAGAAGCAGAAGGGGCAAGGTTTTTGCCCAAATGTTGGGAATTCTCAAAAACATCATCCTGGGGAGTAAAAAGTATCTTCCATTTTCTCGGAAGTAACTAAGAGCCTAGAAAGCTTTTAAAGCAGAGATGGACAGGTTAATGGGCAGTGATTTTAGATGATAAAAATAATATCACTGAATGTGGAAGGCTCGTGTATGTACATTATGGTTTGAGCCTCGAAACAGCCATATGTACTGAATACTCATACCATCTGCTCCTTTCGCAGGGAGATTAAGAATTTAGTTAAGGTCACTTAGCTGGCAAATAGCAGACTAGGTATCCATCCTATGGAATGTTGTCTCAATTGTTTTTATTTTTAATTTTAGAAATAAGGAGAATCTTGCAGTCAGCTAGGACTTAAGCACTTTTGTAAGGTGTCCTTTTCGTCATCCCTTATTGACTATGCATATTTAGAATAATTGATTGTCTTTCTCACTAGATAGAGAAACGAGGTTAACAGGAAAATATTTCAGGGATATTTTTTATTCGAACAAAATTCAAACAGTGAAGACAATAATAGCCATACTAGGTTATGTAAGGTTAGCTCCGTTTGTGTAGCAAATGCATGTCCACAGAAACTATAGCATTTGTGAATATATATTTTTAATTTCCACAAACTTACTTTTAAACTATTATTAGTAACATATTTTTTTTTCTTCCAGATGAAGGCTTCAAACACCCCTCTTTTTGTAAAACTAAATGTATCCATAGAAACTAAAATCTCAAGAAGGCTGGTTTTCCTTTATTTTGACTCTAAAAGTTTTAGGTTTTAAAAATAGAAACAAGTTGATTTCTGCCATTTCTATAGCCAGACTGGTGCAATCATAATTGATTTTCTGGCCAGCTGTACAGGGCCACAGATGTTTTTTAACACATGTATGAGAGAAGTTCAGACCTTATACTGGAAACTTGAATGAATCCTAAGCAAGCTTTTCATCTTCTCTGGGCAGGATGTGTGGGTGATCCAGACATAAAACTATGCACTGTTTGGAGAAACATTCTTACCCTGTGTTGTCCTTAGATCCCTTTTAAATTCTAGATTCATTCCCTGTTGGAGAATAATTCCATAATTGGGCTTATTTTGTGTATTAGGGATACTTCTTCCATATAAATATTTAATGAGCTTTCAAGAGGTACTTCCTCTTTACCCAAAACTATTACAGGTAGGAATCCACAGTCTTACTTGAAATATTCCAAGTACCTTTAATTACCAATGCCACATAATACTCAAGTTAACCTGTGGATCAGGAAAATTAGGGCCAAAATTTTTCTCCATGTCTCTGTCCCTCAATACAGAATTTTTGTAACTCCATGCCAATGGGGTTTAACACGTAATTGAAATGGGAGACTATCTGTAAAATAGTAGCTTACCTTTGTCTTAGTTTTTATGTTTAGTCAAGTGACTGTAACTGGATATTAATGTGTTGTCATGGTTAATGATTTATGAATTAACTACCAATGCAGTAGAAACCCGTAGCTCCATTTCTGAGAATTATTTGTATCAACATACAAATAGTCTTTAATATCACCTAGAGTACAAAATCAGTTTTCTCTTGAGCCTCATACTTTTCTCTACCTTTTGTTTCATTTCTTGAACTCTGTCCTGAAAAGAGCTCCCTATACTTGCTGTCTAGACCCACTGTCTCACTCACTTTTCATTCTTAACACACTCAAGATGGGCTCCGGTCCCCTCCATGTAACTGGGATGGCTCTCTGAAGACCTGTATTTTGCCGAAATTCATTCACTGTCCTCATCCTATTCCTTGTTTTAGTTGCGTCTATGCAGTCAACCTTGTACTTCTCTTGAGCCTTTTTCTACCTCTGCCTGGTTTTGTCTTTTCTGGGTGGCTCAGTCACAGTGAGTGTTCTGTGCTTTTCCCTTCTTTTTTTCTCTGACCTTTCCCTGCAGCAGGGCTCAGCATTTGCTCCCTCCCCTTTTCTCACTCCGCCCTCCATCCCCTGGTGATCACATTCAATCTCCTGGGCCATCTGACCTCTCCCTTTGAGTCTAATAGTTATCTCAGACTTCCTGTGTCCAAAATAAACTTCTGATCCCGCCCCTGCACAATTTGTCATAACCGCTGTTTTCTCTACCTGAGAATGAGACCCACCCTCCACATAGCTCAGTCTAGAAACCTTGCCGTGCATTCTTTACTCCTGGCTCTCAGATACCATTCTCTGGGTCCCGCCTTCACCCTGTGCAGCCTTTTCTCACCGCTTCGATTACTGACTGCCTAGGGTGAGCTGATGTTGTCTCTCCCACAAGTAGTCTTGCTTCCTTCCTTGCCCACCGGCAGTCTGTTCTGAGGGGTTGTGAGTCTCAATCGTAGTAAGAGCTAAATCCTTCCAAAGGCCTCTGAGCTCCTAGATGATCTGTGCCTTTCCTCCACCCATGATCTCCCCACTCCTATTTCCTCTTCCTTCCCCCTCTCTGTCTGCCCTAGTCCCACTGGTCTTCTTGATGTTCATAGAAGCATACCGTCCTTGGGACTTTCGCACTGGATGTCACTCTGCTGGGAAGGCTTCTGTTCCTGTGCCCACATTCTCAGCTCCCCCTTCCTTCAAGATTTTACATAATGCCAGCTTCTCAGTGAACATTGCAATCGGCAATGCATTCTTCACCTCTCCTCTGAAACTCCCAGCCCTCTTTCCCTGTTGCATTTTGTTTTTAGTTGTGCTTATCATCTTCTAGCCTGATGAAACTGACTAGTGTTTATTGTTGGCTTCTCACCTCACTAAAATGTAACCTCCCAGAAGCAGAAATCGGTTTCATTCACTGATGTTTCCCAAGATGCCTAGAACAGGGCATGGTTTAGAGAGCCCTGGATGTGTGATTGTTGGGTAGAGCAATAAAGGTGGAGTAAGTCTGGACTGTGCTATCCAAAATAGCTTTAAAGTGTTGTGTTTCAGCTCACCTTCCCCTATACCCTGTACATTTCTTTATCACAAAATTGTAATTTTCCTTTACAGAAAATAGTTTTTGTTTTGTTTTTTGTTTTTTTGGGTTTTTTTGTTTGTTTGTTTGTTTGGTTTTTCCTTGCAAGCTTCTCCAAAGCAGATCAATGAGATCTGTGTTTCTTTTGATGTTTCTAAGAAAGACGCCACGTACTACTGGATGGCCTGACCAGAGTGTGTTCTCATGCACGTACTACAACTGATACAAAAACTGTACCTACTTCATTTTAGGTTTGCATTACAGAAAGGTGGCATAATTACATATTAGGGCATGCTGTCTAGGAGTAAATTTTTTTGAAGATTTTATTTATTTATTTACACAAGCAGGAGAGGGGCAGCAGGAGAAGCTGACTGTTGCAGAGCAGGGAGCCCAACTTGGTGCTCAATCTCAGAACCTGGGGATCATGACCTGAGTAGAAGGCAGATGCTTAACCACCTGAGCCACCCAAGTCCCCCTAGGAGTACACTTTTTTTTTTTTTTTTTTTTTTTTTTAGGAGTACACTTTTGATCCTCAAAATGTATTCAGTAAATTTCCAGGACCCATGACTTTAAGATCCTTCCTTTACCTCCCCCTTTCCTAGGGACAACCTAGGATGGAAGAGAGCACTGTTTTCATAAGTCTTTTTTTCTGCAAGAGAGACTCTTAGCAGAGAAGTTTCCTCTCTGACAGTTTCCTCTCTGACACTCTTTGAAAGAGTTCAAGCACATTTAAGCCTGGTTACACACCTCGTCTGGGTGTATGGGGAGAGGAAACATACTATGGTCGCAGACATTTGTATTAATATACATGTTGGAAAGCTATAGGAAAGTGATCACACTGGGAAGGGAATCTTCTCCCTTACTTGATCACTCTGGTAACACCCCATTCTTCTGTTCATTTCCTTCTTAGCCCTTACCAAATTACTAATTATCTGGCTGTTATATTTATTATATAATTATTACATATGCACATAGCTGGTCATATATTTATATACAAACATTACATATGCTTATAATAATATAATTGTTAGATATAAGAATATTATATTGTTTTTACCTGTGTCCTACTAGACCATGAATTCTGTGAGGGCAAGGGCTGTATCTCAAGCATTTAGTGCAGAGTCTGGAATAGATGCTTCTCTTTACATGTTTGAATAAACAGGTAAAAAGTTATAATGACAGAAGGCAGAGTGGCTGGGTGGCTCAGTTGGTTAAGCATCTGCCTTCATATTAGGTTGTGACCTCAGGGTCCTGGGATCAAGCCCCAAGTTGGGCTCCCTGCTCAGCAGAGAGTCTGCTTCTCTCCCTCCCTGTGCCCCTGCCCCTGCTCATGCTCTCTCTTGCATTCTCTCTCAAATAAATACATAAAGATCTTTAAAAAAAATAAAATAAACTGAAAGAAAGCAAAAGAAGCAAACTACCTATTATGGCCAATGCTGTGCCACAATAAAATTAATTTCTGTGCCTTTGTGTGTGCCATGAAGCTTTATCTGAGATTTTTGTCCTGCAACCACAATGGAAAAGATCATCTGACTGCAAGTTTGAATCTGGCCTTAAATTCTGAGTCTTTCCCAGATAAGTCTTCAAGTCACAGTTTCTTTATTCGTTAGGTGAGAGCATAGACTAGGAATTCTCTAAATTACTCCCACTGTTTTAGTGTTTAGGATATTTTTCTTATATATTATTATCAAATTTGTTAGTAATTTTGTTGACAATTTACTGCATTTCAAACCACTCTCATTTTATTTCCTACTATGTGCTTGACTTTACTGAGCTATGTAGCTTCAGACATGTGATTTGAAGGTACAGTTTCCTATACAGATAAAATATTTCATATTCTAATGGTGAGCTTACGTTTATAACGTGTTTTTTTTTGATATCACATCGTTATTTTTTAATTTAGCCTAGAAAACTTACATAGTAACCAGTGTTAGTCTGAATTTTTAATCTCTTAGTGCCCACATTACTTCCCTGCTAGTAAAAACTGTAAGGATCTGCTTATAGTTTTCAAATAAAAAGAGAACACAGAGATCATTCCATCCATATTCCTTGTTTTACTGAGAATGGTAGAAAGACATGACCTGCCCGGAATCACATCAGTTATAACTAAATTAAACACAACTAAAACACATGTAGCTGGTTGCTCTCAGTCTTTTGCTTCTGAAACTACAATCCAGTTCAATTCTATGAGATGGCTGTTTATGGTGCACAAGATAGACATGGGTATTATTGTCATGGAATTTACCATCCACTGAGATAAAGATAAGAAAATCATTCATAATTATAATGAGGGTTACAATGTGCTGCATAACCAAGGAAATTGGACCTAGATGAAGGCTCACGATAAGAATGGTGACGATTTCATAGAAGTTGAAAATCCAAAGGAGTAAATGTGGCGATGAGGGAAGAAGAACATTCTAGGCACACCAGCAGCCCATACAAAGACCTAGAATGAGTAGACGGTATGTGACAGGACCTGAGAGAAGGCAAGAAGAAGCCCAAGGGGCAAGGGGAAGAGAGCTTAAGATAATAAGCTAGGTGCAGATCAGACTTTGGGCAGCCATCTAGACCATGACAAGGATTAGGTGGATTTTGATCGTAAGGTTCAAAGTAGTAGAGTGGTCATTCTTGGAAGTTATGCAGATGCCTTGAGTATCAGTTTATTTCCAGTGACATAAAAGCAGAGTCCACACCAGTCTTCAGGCTGATCCTGACCCAGATGCTCAGCAGTGATTCACAGGAGGCATGGAAGGTACAGTTGGTTCTGCTTGTTGTCCTGCCCTTCTGGGTCAGCACTGCCATGCCATTGCTGTCCAACCTGTTCATAGACTCAGGTTTGGGCTGGCTTTCTGACAGTGTTTGGAATAGTCCCCTCTTGATCTGGCAGCTACCCACTTCTGCCACTTGGCCTCACTTGAAATGTTGTATTCCTACCTCAATATCCGAGGATGCCAATTGGATTTCTCTGTCAGACTCTCAACTCCTAGCAGCCTGTGGATTTGAGTCTTAGTAATGGTACTGTTCACTTAAAATTATGTCTTTCAGCATCTAACTTGTAATCAGAGTTTCAAAAGAATCCTATGCATTTGCTGCCTTTATTGCTTTTCTTTACTTAGAATGTGTGGGTTTTAAAAGAATGACTTAATTTCCAACAACTTATCATTTATTTCACTTGTGCCAATTGACATAATTTAATTTTTTAATATTTCGTTATGGGTGGTGGAAGTGATGAACGCTGTGTGTTCAACTGCTCTTTGTTTCTCCTTTAATTTACAGTTTTCACGCGTACTGAAGAATAGAGCCTGGCCCACCTTCAAACAGGCCAAATCTAAACTCTCCCCATTACACAGCAGTGATTTCTGCCCCACCAACTGCCATGTCAACATAATGGAAGTTTCCTATCCCAAAACATCAACCTCCCTTGGGAGTGCATTTGGTGTTCAGCTGGATAGCAGGAAGCATAATTCTCATGATAAGGAAAATAAATCTGAGCAAGGTATGTTAGCTTTTGAAACTTCCTCAAATCACGAAACGTAATTTAGGCAATTGTTAACTATTCCAGCATCCCTGAAGTAAGATAGATTCCTGGTGTCTGAACAAGTCTGAATTTTATAAAGACAGGATTCCTCTCTATAATCATTTGGATAATTCTACATAAAATGTTTATAGAATAAAAACAGAGTTATGCATTTTTATTATCTTTCCTCTAAGAAGAACAATTGTTCTTTCTTTCCTTACATGTATGACAGGCACAGCTTATCTTGTTGTGCAGGCCATTAGTCTGAAATGGCCCTATAATGATGAGAAAAATATAGGAGGAGCAGCTTCAGGGATGGACAGTGCCATTCCATACCATCACAGTAAAGCATGAGATGGAAGGATATTTTAATCACAATTCCCATAAGCTTTAATTCCTGAATTACATTCAGCATTGGATTGGCATTTTATTTAATATAAGCCTGGGTGGCGAGAATGAATTGCACCGGATCTTTACTGTGTATTAAAGGTCATAAATATTATTCTGGAATGATCTTACCTCCTCAGGGAAACTGAGCCCTATGGTGTACATTCAGCACACAATCACGACCATGGCGGCCCCTTCAGGCCTGTCTCTGGGACAGCAGGATGGGCGTGGGCTCCGGTACTTGTTAAAAGAAGAAGACCTGGAAACTCAAGATATTTATCAGAAACTGTTGGGCAAACTTCAGACTGCACTGAAGGAGGTGGAGATGTGTGTTTGTCAAATTGATGAGTAAGTACTTTTCAATGTACCTAACAAAATAGCTATAGAAAATGTGACTTTTGAACATCCATCATTCTCTCTTTCATTTTTAGAAATGTAAGATTTCATGAGTGTGAACCATACAGATCCTCTTCCTTCTGACACCTTAAAAGGGATATAACATGGCATTTTAAGGAAGCATTTAATGCCAAGGAAGAGAGTGGCAAAATTCTTTCTTATAGAAAACACTAAGAAAGTCTCAATGTGAAACTATTAAACTCAAAAATATGATGGATAGAGTACCAACTAGGTATGCAGATTTCCTGGTATCCTTTATAGAGCAGAACACAGTAAATGTATATACACTCAGTAGATGTGTATAAAAAATATAAAATATAGCAAATCTTTAACATACTTGTTAAATGAGTAAATGTAAAATTATCTATCTCTAAGACCAAAGAAAAATGAATGAACTTCTTTTTTTTTTTTCCCCTGATTGAATTTATGGTTTACTAAGCAATAACCTATAAATAGCTGTGCCAGTCACTTGAAAATTTTTATCAAAAACGGAGAAAAGGAGGAAGTTAATTAAAACTTTTCCAAAGAGGTTGACTCTGATTCTTACTTAAAAAATTGATGGTTGGCCAATTGCCTCTACTCTGTGGCATGCTTTGCCACATCATGGTTGTGATTGTGTGTCACGGACAGTCAAGGCAACTCTGTTTAGTCACAAAAACATGGGCTTTGGGGGAACTTGGTCTCTCACCTATTAAACAGGATGAAGAATAATAACAAATTACAAGTTTGTGGTGAAAATTATAAAAATCAGTACAAAAAATAGTGCAGTGTCTAACATTATGCTTACTTCTCATTCAAGGGGTTGAAATTGGTGGATATAACTGAAGTTGGTAGAATCTAAAAATGGTATAGACACCATTTTCCCTTTTTTGTCATGCTCTCTTTATGAAGTTACACATTTAGATTGCTGTTGGTTGTGTATTGTTTAATTCCGCCCCCACACACATCATCCCATACTTCCCTGGAAAATTCAGTTTTGACATAAAATATTTAGAACTTATTCTGAGCCTTTTTGGTAATTAGACATTATACAAATAAAATCTTAACTGACAGGATTTTGCTTTTTAAAACTTTTTCTTTTTTTTTTTTTTTAATCTTAGTTATTTATTTATTTGAGAAAGAGAGACCACGAGGACACGTGGCACAGAGGGGCGGAGGGGCAGAGGGAGAAGCAAGCTCCCTGCTCAGGAGGGACCCCCAATGTGGGACTTGCTCTCAGGACCCCGAGATCATGACCTGAGCTGAAGGCAGACCCTTAACTGACTGAGCCACCTAGGCACCCCGACATGATCTCTTATTTTACATGTTTTTGAAATTTAGTGCTGAAAATCACCATATTAGATGTACCGTATTTCTAAGGTTATCTTTAGATAGTTACTATTTATTATGCTAATTTGTTCTGACATTTTTATCAGTTAATTTAAACTTGAAATTCTGTTTTCATGGGTTCTAATACATTAGTTTTAAAAAATTGTTTATATTATATCAGTTTACTATATTGTGACTGCCCCATTTACAGATGAATTAAATAGTTTGGGGTTGCTAAAAGAACAGGTGGCTATTTTTAGGCAATTGTATGATACTTTGGATTGTTTGAGAATGACCTTGTGACACATAAGGTAATATCTTAAGGCATAATATTTTGTTTCATTTAATAAATGGAATTTTATTGTATGATATGTTCTATTTTAGAAACTAGCTTTTTTTTCTCCCTAAAGTATTTAGGAAGTGCACAGAGTAAGAATCTTTATTAATAAGGCAATAAATAGTGGCACTGAATCATGTATCCTAGCTCTCGGAGGGATTTTAGGAGAACATCTGGACCAATCCCACACTGCCAGTTGGGCCAAGAGTTATTACTCCTGCTTTTCAGACAAGTCCTTTACCAATGGCAGGATTATTGATGTGCCTGAGCGCATAGTACCTCAGAGACCAGGACTCTAATGCATTGACTACTCAGCACTTCCTGGCAGTTGTCCAGATTTGGCTGTCTTTGTTAATTTATTGATTTTTTTTTTTTTAAGTTCAGCTGATGTAGATATATTTTCGAGAAAATGGGTAGAGCCAAAGGGCTCCCTTTATTTGGCTTCAAATGCTTTGTATTTGAAGTCCTCATTGAAGAAAGGCGTTAAGCTATTTTTATTAACCAAAACTACTTAAAATAATTACCTATTTTTACTTAAGAGTTTCCCACTCTGTTACTCTAAAAGCCTTTCCCCTACTGTGCATGTTTATTAGGAAAATGACATGAAA
Source organism: Lontra canadensis (assembly GCF_010015895.1). NCBI lineage: Eukaryota > Metazoa > Chordata > Mammalia > Carnivora > Mustelidae > Lontra > Lontra canadensis. The sequence continues at coordinate 1,185,576 of NW_022631197.1, read as the reverse complement.
TGAGCAAGTGATTTGAGAAACTTCCTTGTTCTTCTCTGTGTGCACCATATAATTTAATTCTAAATATAAATATGTTCCACATAATTCAATGTGCAATATAGTCCCTTCAAAACAGTGCAGGCGTCCAAGTGCCTGGATTCCCTTTTGCCCCATTCGGAGATACTGCAGTGCAGTCGAGCTTGACGAATTATTTGAAAAGCTAGTTACCAAACAGTTTTCTCACCATGTAGTAATTACTCTTGGTCAGACATAGATGCCTCTGCAGAGCAGAGAAGCAGATCTCGGATACTCTGCCAAGTTTTAAGAGAAATTGTTTCACAACGTCTCTGGCTGGCCTTTCTAGAAATCCTTCATTCCTGGGGAATGGCCTGGTCCTGAGCTTGTCCGCTTACCCTGCCCCTTGGGAACACATCTCCTAGAAATAACATTTCCTTCAACACATAGACATTCCACTAAATGCTTCTACTTCCTTCAGATCCAAAGATGGGACTAGAGACACATTTGTTGTCTATTACCATGAGATAAGGGGATGTTGGGAATTTATTCAACATTCTATGATTCTTATCTCATTGAAGCTAAACACTTTTGTCCTTTGACGGGCTACTTTCTGGGTAATGACAGTTAGGTACTAGACATAATTAAAGGGCAAAATTTTGTGGATAATCCAAAACCATTGACAGGACTTTAAAATACAGCATTTGTGTATTCTCTCAAGGAGGAGATGAATAAAGGGTCCTGGGGGCTGGTGAAGATAGGAAAGCTGAGAACAGACCTGCCTTTTATAGGGGCCAGACGCCCCGGGCTGAGTCATGAGGAAACCTCACGGTGGGACAGACACTTAGTGACCTGGGCTGTTGGTGGAATTATCTTTGACCATTTTGCTGGTAAATGTATGAAAAGAGGGCTCAGCTTCATAAGCACTAATGTGTATCAGAGGGGTTTATGTGCCAGGCATGGTTTTATTAATATAAGCACTGCTTGATTTCATTCCTGCAGCCCCCTGTGATGTGGGTTATGAAACACAGGGACATAACACATTAAATCTCAAACTTAAAATTTGTTTCCAAAACTGAATTCTAGATTTCCTTATGCAGAAAGCTACTGTGACTCCTCCCCCATGAACATGTTCCCTCTTCTCAGTCAAGTATTCCCCATCTTTTCAGTTCTGCAAGGCAGACTGTGGGTGTTACTGTTGGTTCTTGTTCCTGTCCCTTTACCTCCAGGACCTTATCAAGTTTAGTCAAGTATACATCAGAATGTATCCTCCCCATCACCTTAGGCTGGGTCAGCATTGTCCCCTCACCAGCTGTGCCCCTCCAATGCATTCTACATTCAGCTAATGCCAAAAGGATCTGTACAAGTAAATCATGCTTGTTCCCTGCTTAAAACCATTCCATGGCATTGCAATGCCATTAAAATAATATCAACTACATTACTGTGGCCTGTGTAGCCCTATACACTCTACCCCTGTCATCCTTGCAGTCTCATGTCTCTGAGCTCCAGCTGCACTTGTCTTTTTCTGAACCTGGAACGTGACAAACCTCCATCTGTCAGTGCTGCTCCTGAGGTCTGCGGCTAGCCTTCTAGGCACTCAGGTATCAGGCTAATGCTGATTTGTAGAGAGGCCGTGCCTACTTCCCCAGAATAAGGTAGCGACTCCTCTAGCCCAGTCACATACATCATCCTTCTAGGTACCCTACTCTCTATACAGCTGGTTTTTGTTTTATGTTAACAAAACCCTAAAGCCTTACAGACTTGAAACAATAGGCTTTCTCTCTTGCTTGTTCTCCATGCCCCTCTGTGTCATAGAGTTTCTGCTCCACACTGACCTCACTCAGAGTTCAGGCTGACAGACCCCCTGTCAGCTGGAATGTCTCTGGTTGTCCCCTCAGCAAGAGGAAATGATGTAGGCTGCACATTTGCTCAAAGGCTTGCACCTAGAAGGGACTCAGGTAACCTGCACTTATGTCATACTGGTGAGAACAAGTTAGATGGTCGTTCTTAGCCGCATGGGGGAAGGGAGGCCACCCAGCAATGCGCCCAGGAGAACTGGGATGTGGTGGATTAGCACTAAGGACTGCCTTCCTCTCTCCAGAGTATAGAAATGATATGCAGGGAGGGGCTGTTCTGCATCATTTGCAAAGTATATGTATATAAGAGTGTGTCTCACTCACCCCATCTCCAAAATGAGGATCACCATCATAATAACAGTCATAGCTACTTCTTAAGGAGGCTTTAGGATCGGATGAATTGATTACTTAGCATGGTGACTGGCATAAGAGCTCAACAAATGTTAGGTATGATGAAAATGGTAAAGATGATGATATTTAAGTCTCACTTTAGTAGAAGAACACAGGTTGGACGTAGGATGCTGTGTACAAAAATCTTTATTCATCAAGGGTGTGAGAAGGTGATTGGGCCACTCAGGGTTTTAACTGAGAATTAGCAGACCTAGAGTAGGTAGCTTAATATTGTACATGAGCAAAAGTGAAGGAAAACTATTTCTGTATGCATAAATATTATAAAGCTAAATTTATGCATTATTACTACTTTTAAGAATCTAGAAATTTTATGCAAAAAACATGATATCAGAAACACTGCTTTTCTATCATTTGTTTGTAAGCCTAACACTTGTTCCCACAGGGTCAGTGCAAGCCTGATTACAGCTGTTTAAAATGAAAAGCAAATATGTGAATATAATTCGTATGACTTAAAAAAAAAAAAAAAAAACAAAACGAGTATGCTCGTCCCCATGACTTCTAATTTAAAAGATACATAAAGCACAGAGTACTCCTCGCAAAATGAGAACTCTTGCATCTCCTTCCTCTTTGGCATTCAGAGTTCATCTCTCTATGCAGTATAGAGCTTGGGTAATTGGAGTTAATCTAATGTTTTAAGCTTTTGGGTGGAGGGAGTAAATAAATACATATCTGTCTTCCAAAACTTAAAAGTGTCTTTGCAAACAGAAAAACTGCTTAAAATAATTTATAGCTTCATAGGGCCTTGAGCAGCATAACACAGCCCCCTGATTTTCACTGGTATCTAAAAGGTATAAAATGCCAAAATATTATTCAAATGTTATCTCACAGTGAGACCTTCCTTGACTATACTGTTTGAAGTCACAGCTCCATGTCCCTTCCCTTCTTTATTTTCCTTCTTAATATTTGTCACCATGTGATATACTATACAGTTTACTTGTTTGTGGTTTGTTTCCCCTCAGTAGAATGTAAGCTCCAAGAGGACAGGGGCTTACGTTTGTTATATAAACTTCCATATGCACAGTAAAGCAGTGCATGGTACAAGAGATGTCTCTAATGAACTAATTAGTGAAATCGCTTAACAAATATTTACTCAGTGCACAGTATTGGGTTTGACATGGTGGGTTACACGTAAGAGGTATAAGACAGTCTCAGAGTCTTGAAACAAACATGACATTGCACTAGAAAAATGAGCGTGGACTAGGACAGAGTGTCTCCTGTACTTGGTAAATGAGAAGGTGATTGTTGGCTGCAGAGGCCATGCAAGGGCCCTTGTTAAGTTATGGCTGAATTCATTTTGCAAGTTTTACAGCATTTTGTTTGATAGCCAAGACTGATTCCATGTTGGCATAATTTTGAGTGAGTACTAACAGAAACTCTTAACAGCCCAAGAGTCAAATCTGGAGTGATGGAATCCATGCTACCCAGAGTCCATACCAAGTGTGACACCAATTTAGAACTAAAGGTTGTTGTTTTTGCCTCAAGCCCAAGTGGAAGAGCTTTACATTTGGGCAGATTCGCTACATACCATCGTGACTAGATTGTGGATGATATAGGCATGGTGCCTGTTGTTTCCTGTCCTCACATTGTATGCGACTCTCTTTAATGTCTTACTATTGTGATGGCCAGAACACCTGCTTGTATGAGCAGTGAGAAAGGACTGACCACGTGATATTCTTCCTGTCAAATAAAGACCGCTTGGGAGAAACCCAAGGCAGGGGTAGATGGGTAGATGGGTTTTTAATATCTGAGGGTAAGCCAGTGGGGATATTTAAGCACATTTAGTGTTTATTTTAATATTTGGGTAGCTCTTTAAAGTTCTCCAAGTATTTTTAGATGGTAGTGATAATGACTAGGGGAGGGAGGTGACAATTTTTATATACTGGAGTATATTCTCATTTCATTGTCACAGAGTCACATGGGCTAGTTATTATTATCCCCATATCCTAGATGCCAAAGAGAATCATCCTAGTGTTGCTGTGATAACAAAACCAGTAAGTGGCGGGACGGATTACCAACACAGTTTCCTAGTCTAAATGGGGCGCTGTTTCTATTACTTGTTCTGAGAGGAAAAAGTGAACTTCATACAACTGTTCTTTAATGCAATCAAAAATTAATTTTACGTGAAACAAACACTCTAAAAATATTTCTAAGCCTATCATATTCAACAAGTAAGGTAGTTCTCTGTAGCAGCCAGTTTGAAAATGTGCACTTATTTTTTTTAATATCACATTGCAGCCTTCTGTCTTCCATAACATATTCTCCTAAATTAGAACGTAAGACACCAGAGTGCGTAGTACCACCAGAGAGTGACAACGAGAAGGGAGAGAGAAATAGCAAACGGGTCTGTTTTAATATGGCGGGAGATGAGCAGGAAGACTCGGGCCATGACACCATCAGCAACAGAGATTCTTACAGGTAATTCATTAATTCCTTAAACTCAATCATCAACACAGTCAAATATGATTCCTATTTTTGAATATTTTCCACAGAGGTCTTGAAAAAAAGTTTTGATTATCATTTTTGTTTATCACCCTCACAACATAACTGCCAGCTATTACCAACCCCAGATAAAACATAGTGATCCTGCAGAATCTTTCAAATTATTCTTTTTTCGTAATCAGAGTAATTTGGGAAAAAGCATTTTTTTCCCTCCAGGTCTGTGGAGCTAAACTTGTTCCTGTTACAAATTCTGTAACATGTATAGCAAATAAGCAAATTGAGCCTATATTAACATTTTTTTCCAGATATCTGTTTCTGATTATTGGACTGTGGGGTGAACAGGAGTTCTTTTTTTGTGTGTTTCTCCCCTTTTTTTTCTTATATTCTGTGTTCCAAACAAATTGGACTAATTTTTCCTGCTTACCTCCATGACCAGCTTTCTTTCTTTCCCTCTCTTGCACAATTTCTAAAGATTTATTATTATTATTAATTTGAGAGAGAGTGAGCGAGTAGGAGCAGGAGCAGTGGGGAAGGTCAGAGAGAGAGGGAGAAGAAGATTCCCCACTGAACAGGGAGCCCGAAGCGGGGCTCGATTCCAGGACCCTGGGATCACAACCTAAGCCAAAGGCAGATGCTTAACCAGCTCAGACAGCAGGTGCTCCTCCCTTGCACACTTTGTACAATCTTGATTTGATTGCTGTAACAAAGTACCAAGGACTGGGTGGCTTAAACAGCAGATGTTTATTTATTCATTATCCGACGGTTCTGGGGCCAGAAGTCCATGATCGTGGAGTCAGCAGTGCTGTTTTTTTCTGAGATCTGTGGAGGAATGATCAGGTCTGGGCCTCTTGCCTTGGTTGTAGATGGCCATCTTCTCCCGGTGTCTTCTTGTCCTTTCCCTCTTAAGTGTTTCCCTGTGGTCACATTTCCCCTTCTCAGGAAGTCACCAGTCATACTGAATTTGGGCCCACCACAATGACTTCATTTTAACTAAATTATGTCTGTAAAAATCCTCAATCCAAACAAGATTGTATTTCTGGGTCCTGAGTGTCAGACTTCTACCTGTGGATTTTAGGGGGGAGATGCAATCAACCTGTATCAGCTTCCCTCCAAAGTCTGTTGTCATCTGCCTACCATCATCCTTCCAACGATGGCAATCTCATGACCCTAAGATCATGACCTGAGCCGAAACCAAGAGTCTTACGCCCAGTGGACTGCACCCCTTGTGTGCCTCCTGTCTTATTTACTTTAATCAAGGGCAAAAACTCTCTTACTCACTGTTATTTATTATACAGTATTTTACAGTGAGAAAATATTAAGTAATTACCATTAAAGTTATTCTCCTCAGAGATGTTTAGCACTAATGTTAAAAACATTTTTACCAGACACACAGGGAAACAGGATGATCTCACATAATTCCCAACACAGTTCTACATGGTACACGCTGACATTAACCCCATTTTACATGTGAAGAAACTGAGGCCACAGGAGTTACATAATATACATGTGAAACCAGGTGGGCCGGCTCACGGTTTCTCTCTTAACCACCTTACTATCCTAATTTCTACATGAAAAGGATTTTAACAAATACATAAGAGTTAATTATTCCTAGAGATTTAATAGTATATAACACAGATTAACCATCTTGACCATTTCCTTTACTTTTAGCTTCAAAGGATACCAGTAGACTAATAGGAGGTTTTTCTCCAGTGGTTTTTCTCCAGTGAGAAATTACAGATCTAAAAATATTTTCTTACCTCAATTTCTAGTTCTCAGATAATTAAAATTACCCTCCGAGTCTCCCTCTAGGCTAAACTAGAAATTTTAAACATAAATTTAAAGTTAAATAAGTGCTTCTTACTGATTCTGAGGGGGAAAAAATATTCCATCTCTGATACTCTTTCTGAAATTTTGTAATGTGTCCATATTCACACTCAAAGCTTTTACCCATTGTTTCCTTCCACTTTGACCATTATCGAGCCCTTACCCGATGTGGCGGCCAGTGCTGAGCTCTGGGGTGGAGACAGGGTGCCATCCTCTCCCGGGAAGCTCAGAGAGCAGCTGATGAGTCATAATTTAAAGCTACCAGAAAGACTCCAAAGGCAGAGATCACGAAACAGGACCTTGTCTTTATGAGCACGTTAACTCAGACACACCACCTCAAATAGATAATGACGAATTTTAAGTGCACTTTGACTCCTAGTTTTCTTTTTCTTTCTTTCTTTCTTTGACAGAGATCGCAAGCAGTCAGAGAGGCAGAGGACAGGGGCGGAGGGCGGTGGCTGGTGGGGGAGGGAAGCAGGCTCCCTGATGAGCAGAGAGCCCAATGCGGGGCTCCATCCCAGGACCCTGGGATCATGACCTGAGCAGAAGGCAGAAGCTTTAACCCACTGAGCCACCCAGGCACCCCGACTCCTAGTTTTCTAACTACAGATTAAAAAAAAAAAAAAAATTCATTCAGGATCAGTCTACACAGCTTAAGAGATTTTGAAATACAATTGAATTCAAAATTTTTTAAACCATAAGATAAGGGCGCCTGGGTGGCTCAGTGGTTAAAGCCTCTGCCTTCGGCTCAGGTCATGATCTCAGGGTCCTGGGATCGAGTCCCGCATCGAGCTCTCTGCTCAGCAGGGAGCCTGCCTCCTCCTCCTGTGTCTCTCTGCCTGCCTCTCTGCCTACTTGTGATCTGTCTGTCAAATAAATAATTAAAAAAAAAATGTAAGGTAAAATAGGAGTCAAACAAAAGTGGTTCTTCTCGTAATTTTCTCCAAGACATGTCAATAAGCCTAACTGTGGCGTGACCTGTTTATCTAGTAAGAACAGGGAGGGTGGCAGCAAATTCACTCTGAAATTGACGACGTGTTGTGTTCCTCCTTCTCCCCAGTGACTGCAACAGCAACAGGAATTCCATCGCCTCCTTCACCAGCATCTGCAGCAGCCAGTGCAGCTCCTACTTCCACAGCGATGAAATGGACTCAGGTGCGTTTGGTGGAGGCGTGTGACCTTTTCTGCTGCCTGTCCTCAGGGAGATACCTTTCGGGGATGACAGTGTGTGACTGACATGCGTTTTCACCTTGGATCAGTTGTCCTTGGCCGCCACACGTGCTGGGTGACGTCAACGTCCCAATCCCGTGGTGAACAGAGTGAATTAAAAAGAGACGAAAGAAACAAGTCTGAAGTCTGATCTTAATATATATTTTAGGATTTTCTGTGATACTGTGAGGGAAGCTAGGTACACAGGAAACAGGTTATCCTAAAACATGAGGTGTTGTTGACTTTGTGAGGAGGTGGAGGGGTTTGAACCTGAGGACTTCTGAGATAGTAGATGCACAGGGAGGGGAATGATGAAAACACTGACTGAGAGAAATATCTTACAAATGTCTTATCTGGGGTATGTTAAGAACAGAGACTTTGCACCCAGTTAGGACACTTCTTCATTTTGAAATACGTAGTTTGTTTCAACTATTTAACCGTTAGGAATTGCACTATTTGAAAAAATCATTGACATAGGGTATAGAGTGTTTTCTCCTGTGAGGCACTCTGCTTCCACCTCTGTTTCAAAGAGCAATCATCTGACATCCTGACTGCTATTAAATCTTTTAGAATTCTTTATCTGATCGTAAGAACATGATGGAATAAGACTGCGTGTTTAATTATTATTTTTTGGTGTATTTATATTAAAATATTTTAGTATGTTAAACAAAGATGGGTGACTTATTTTTTATTTCTAGGTGATGAACTTCCCCTCAGTGTTCGCATTTCTCATGATAAGCAGGACAAGATACATAGCTGTCTTGAGCATCTTTTCAGCCAGGTATGATTGGGACAACTAGAAGTCTTTTCCCACACATCAGACTGTTGGGAATCCCTTTCTCAGACATAGTAAAAAAAGCTTCCTTTTTTTTTACTTTGCTTCTCTGTAGGTTTTCAGAATTCTTCATGACATTTCTTGCTTGACTTTATTCCTAATTTCAAGAAGCACAAGATTCTCTTGGTGTTTGTGTTGGTGTTTTGCATTTTTAAGAAAATTTATATCAATAACCAAATTCATAGAGTAGAAGATTTTACTGCTTTGAAAAACATTATGATGTCTTTTAGGGTTTTTAAAAATAACCCTAGAAATCTTCTTTTGTGAAATGAATATGTTGAGCATATTTATATCTTATATTAATATATGATGGGATAATAAGAAATTTTGCAATTGTTGTCAGTAAGTTTATTCCAATATTTTATTTAAAGATGGATTTTGCAAGCATCATGCGATTTCAAAAATAATTATGGCTTTAAGACAAAAATACTTTATAAGATTTACGCTTAGAAATACATTTATTATGTATTATGAGAAGTATGTAACTTTCAGAAATCTCTGCTCTTATGGTAGGTGGATTCAATTACCAATCTCCTAAAAGGACAAGCTGTTATAAGGGCCTTTGAACAAACCAAGTACCTCACACCAGGTCAAGGATTACAAGGTAAGGTTTAAAAATTCACCATTAGAGGGGCACCTGGGTGGCTCAGTGGGTTAAAAGCCTCTGCCTTCAGCTCAAGTCATGATCCCAGGGTCCTGGGATCAAGCCCCGCATCGGGCTCTCTGCTCGGCAGGGACCCCACTTCCCCCTCTCTCTCTCTGCCTGCCTCTCTACCTACTTGTGATTGCTTTCTATCAAATAAATAAATAAATAATGTTTAAAAAATAAATAATTAATTAATAACAAAATTTTTTAAATAAAAAGTCACTATGAGAAACAATTGGGAAACAAAGGTGGGAAATAATACAGTCATGAAGTAAAGGCATAGTGTAAGAAGAAAATGGCTACTCGTGTTTCATAATCCCCTTCATATTAATTCTATTTTAATAACTTTGGAATATAGATAAAAAGTCAGTGGGATGTTTTAAATTTATTTGCAAATGTAAAATGTGCAATGCCTATAGGGACTAGAATAAATAGGAATGAGTTAATTGAAGAGATGTAAGTGTCTCATAAGTGTGAAGTGTTGCAGCTTTTGCTGAAACCAGTATGCCTACTTGGTTGTAGCCCATTCATTGTTGGGGGAAGGGGTTTCAGGAATGAGCTTTGACAAAAAGAACAGCCAAACAGAATAAGCTCTAGAGCTGCCACTTTTTGACATCTAGTTTCAGACATTGAAAAGAGAGTTTTTATCTAAATTTGCTCCTTTGTTTAAATGTTTGTAAGAAAATAATAAGGTTAGCCTTTCTTTTTTAGATTTAACCAATTTTCTCCTGAAATATAATTAGAGAAAGTACCACCGTGCTAATAACCCATGACAACAGGAATGAAAGATGATTCTGAAGCTCACAGATTTGTTAACTGTTTGGTAAATGGTTGAAACTTAAAAGAGATTTCTGTATTTATTTAGAATTTCAGCAGGAAATGGAACCAAAGTTGAGTTGTCCAAAAAGGTTAAGACTTCACATCAAGCAAGACCCTTGGAATCTTCCCAGCAGCGTCCGGAATCTTGCTCAGAACATCAGAAGATTTGTTGAAGGTCAGGACGAAAAGCAAAGAATATTGCATAGCATTAGCAATAATGATTTAAAACCAAAAGTTCAGTAATACCTTGATTACTTTTTTGCAGTATTTCATGTTATGAGGAAAATCAAAGACCTGGAAATGGTGAGGGAGGGAGGAAGCAAAAGGAGGAATAGGATTATAGAGCCTTATGTTCCAAGGATCTAAATGATGTACACTGTATCACGGAGAATATTCCTGGTGAATAAAATAAGGGCTCATACTTGGGAGGACATGGAATGTGAAGAGTTTCATATTTTAAAATATGAAACAATATCAGCAAAATTTCTAAAGATTCACCAAAGTCATGAAGCTAAGTTTTATAGGAAGTCTAAAAAGTTAATTGTGAACTTGCAAGAATCGAAATAATAAGATAGGTCATGTCATTGGTTTATGTTTCTTTTTCATATTTGTCTAAGTTTATTTTTATTAACTCTCATGACATTGTTTACTCAACATCCTGTGACTGATACCTGCAGTCGGAGATAGGACATTTCAGGACAGCTCTAGTGCATCTGATTACGTGTTGTTTAGGGTCAGGGTGTAGAAAATTCTGAGCGTTTCCAAAACAAGTATGGTAGAAAAGATGAAATGAGAAATTTGTTTAAGTTTTTTAAAAATGCTTAATTTGGTGATTTTCTTCCCAACATCAGACCAGTGGTTGGCGACGTCTGGAGATATTTTCGGTTGTCACCATTGTGGGGGTGCTCTTGGCATCCAGCGTGTAGAGGCCAGAGATGCTGACAAATGTTCTGCAATGTACAGCACAGTCCCTCATGACAAAGGATTATTTGGCCCAAAATGTCAATAGTGCTAAGGTTGAGAAACCTCCACAATAAATAAGTATATGCCTATGTTTACATTTTTATTCCTCAGTCTTCGTATGTCAGTTGCATGTGGTAAATAACACTCAGCAGAATTATAGCATATCCCCCAGTCACTGCTAGAGAGAGTTAGAGAAAGTTGTGTAGAGAAAGTTAGAGAAAGTTGCTGACAAAAGACAGCTCTTAAATCTGATAGAGTCTGGGCCTGTGGCATAACTCCTTTGGGCCTCAGTTTCTTCATTTACCAAATGAAAAAGATGTGTATATGTTCTATGATTACTAAGTCTTCTGCCTAGAAATATACTCAAATATAACAGCTTAGATACTCATTTAGAGTTCAGTGGAGGAAAGTTTTGTACAGATATGGAAAGGTCCAAATAAATCACAGCAGTTCTATTGTGAGATAAAATCTTTTGTTTTTGACAGCTGTATTTCTTGGCTACATTTTTATTTTATAGCTACATATAATGGTTATTTGTGACAGATTATAACATCATATTTGATGAAAAGTCTGAATTTAAAACCTCCCAAAGTAATGAGTAGCAGAAATGATAAATACATCTTTTAAAGACTGCTTGGTGTAAGGAATTCAAACATATTTTACTAAGTAGAAGGTTTTTTTTTTTCTTTTTGCAGCATAAATGCCAGTATCATAACACTCCTAGAAATTATAATTCATGAATCTAAGTGCACTTGTTCTCTCTACCCCTGAAACTAATAATATACTATGTGTTAACTAACTTGAGTTTAAATAAAATCTTTAAAAATATTTAATGCATTTGTTCTCATCATCTTTGAGGGTTTTTTTTTTTTTTACATTATAGTTGTTTTCAGAGTAAATGCAATATCAGTTAAGAACAGAGAAATCTTTAGACCTTTTCTTGTTTTGTTTTTTGAGGAGCTTTATCTTTAAGATATAAACTTTATCTAATGCAAGATAAAAAGCTTAATTTTAATGGTATTCATTTTAAAAATCTTAACATTTTCATCATAAGTTCTGCTTTTATAACCTCAATACCTCACTCATATCACAAGAAGCAGCTATAGGAATGATAACTATTTGCATATATTGACTGATGTGTGTTGTGAATATGGGTGCCAGTCTTGGTCAGGGGAGCTCAACAACTGGTTGAGTATGGTTGGGTGTGCTGACTGTCTTCCAGTGAATGGTGTGGGGAGGGGTCTTTGCAGAATTTAAGTTATATCCCTGTTTGCAAGTTTTAGTGAGATGCACTTCTTTGGCTAAGTTCTGTGATTCTCACCATGTTAAGTGAATCTCTAAAGAATGATTAATCACTAGTTCAGTCCAATGGACTGTCAAGAAAGAGGTCAAGCTGTCATTTCTGCTCATCTGTTTGTTGTCTGGTCCTGTTATACAGAATGGAAGCAGCAGCATTGAGATTCTTGTAATCAACTGCTTGTTATGTGGAGGTTCTCTGATGTAACCTCACTGATTCATTATGAATTTATTCTATTCAACTTAAAGTACTTTTCATTCTATTTCCCAATTGTCTTTATATAGGGGATCATTTAATAAAGGATTAGGTCTTGGCTAGAAATTCAACATAATGTCACCTTGCCAGAATTTCATGGTTTATTATACAGCAGGGATAACCCCATTCTCATGTTTCTGTAAGGGAGGAAAAAAGTAATTTTTTTCCCCTTCTACCCTACTAGGTTCATTGGCTGGGCCCTATAGATCAGTCAGACAAAAGACAAATTAACTAGGGAAACACATATAAATTTATTTAATATGTTTTATATGATACGGGAGACTTTGTAAGGAAATGGATTCCAGAAGAAATAGTTAAACCTGAGTGCTTTTACACTAGGTTTGATAAAGAGTAGAAAGCTTTAGAAAAATGTGATAGGATGAAAGGGTATGTGCTAAGGGTAGAAAACTGGAGAAATTTAGCAAGGCCTGTTCTCAGTGTCCCTCTGTCTTTGGAAATAAGGATGTTCCTTTCCTCTGGGATTGGGAGGGCACTTCTCACAAGAGGGTTTTATGACCAGCCTCGAGGGAGTAGGGGGAGATCAGAGAGTCCTCTATACACCTTCTGTTTATCAAGTTCCTTCAGCTTAAAATTTTCAGTATGCCAAATTGCCATATTTTGGGGTAGCATGTTCTGAACCTCATCATTTGTTCATCGCTGATTTCAAAATATCCTATCAAGTATATATCAGAATATAATAATTCTATGATCTTTATATAGAGAACACTGTTACAGTACCATTCCTAAGCTGCATCACACTGGACTAAGTGGGGGATAGATTAATTTTGCATTGTCACTAAGCAATAAAGTGATGTCTGCCTCCTACTTCATCTCTACACTAAATTATGGTCTCAGATTATCAGCAAGCTGAAGATGTTTTTACATGATTAGCACACAGTGATACTGGGATTTATATAAGAAATATATATTTGGTCTTTGTCTCCTTTCCTTGCTCAGATTTCCTAAAACTCTTGGAATTTCTTATGATCAGAGCTAGAAAGGTGTCTTTTGTTATGCCCATGAAGTGACTTTTGGAAAACTTCTAAGGATGGGAGCTGATTTGCCAAGGAAGCCAACCATGTGATTAGAGAGTTGGAACTTTGAATACCACTCCCAACTTCTGGGAGCAGAGGGGGGTTGGAGATTGAGTTCAGACACCAATGACCAATGATTTAATCAATCATGCCTATGTAATGAAGCCTCCACAAGTTCAGAGAGCTTCAGGGTTAGTTCTAGAAGAGTGGTGCTTTCAGAGAGCATGGAAGTGCTGCACCATTTCCCCATACCTTACCCAGTGCATCTCTTCCATTTGGCTCCTGAGCTATATCCTTTTATAATAAACAGGTGATTTAGTAGATAAATGTTTCTCAAAGTTCTGTGAGCCACTCTAGCCAATTAATCAAACCCAAGAGAGAGTCACTGAAACCACCAATCTGCAGCCAGTTAGTCAGAAGCATAGGTGGCAGCCATGATTTGCAGTTGGCACATGAAGTGTGTGTGTGTTGGGGTGGGGGGCAGTCTTGTGGAACTGAGCCCTTACTCTGTGAGATCTGATGCTATCTCCAGGTAGATAATGCCAGAACTGAGTTGAATTGTAGGATACCCTGATAGTATTAGACAATTGCTTGGTGGTATGGGGGAAAAACACACACTGGAATTTGTGACAGAATTAGACCCACCATCCCCTTAAAGTCAAATGTTTATTAGTAAACACATTTTCAATTCTTGTCCCCTACAAAAGTTGTACTCTTTTCAAAATCTCCCATTGATTCAGCAACTTTTTTTTTTCATTTTTTTCCCTCTGCCTTTGTCCCAGATATCCCAAAGAACTTCTTTCATTTTTTTAAATCAAAAGTCTCCAATTTCCCCCTTTTTCTTCTTACTGCAGTAATTGGAACAGTTTTCTGGATAATCCCCCATCTCTATCTTTTCTGATTTATATATTACTATATACTATATTCAACTTCCTAAAATATTATGTTCATTTTAGAACCCTGCCCAGAACCTTACATGATTTTTGTTAGCTAAGTCTAAACTCATCATTCTGGTGTTGGATCCAATTTTTAAATGAGGCTTTCTAATTGTATCCCAATCTCAGTCTCTAAATGATATAATAAAATCTTTTCTATGCTAGATTGTTGGATATTTGGTATTCATTCTTTACTATACTCTCTTGCTAGCACTCTTTCCCACTTTTTGGATATGAACCTATTCCCTTGACACTGTAACTTTAAAAAATGTTTAAAAACATTTACTTGTGATCTCTGTCTCTCAGATAAATAGATAAAATTAAAAAAAAACATTTTCAAGACACAGAATTCTATACCAATTTTTTAGCTGGATTCCGATTAGAATAATAACAGTGCTTCACAGATATACAGCATGTTAAAGAATTTCCCAAGGCTTTTAATATATATCCCTGTTTATTTTTCCTACACAGGTCTATAAAAATAGATAAGATAGGTGTTATCATCACTTATAAATGAGCACCTTGAAACTCAAAGTATGGTTGACCATTGAACAGCATGAAGGTTAGGGGCACTGACTTCCTGCACAATCAATCTGCATATAGCTTCTGACTCCCCCAAAACCTCACTACTAATAGCTGACTGCTGACCAGAGCCTAACTGATAACATAATCAGTTAGTACATATTTTTTACATTACACGTATCATATATTATATTCTTTCAATAAAGAAAGCTAGAGAAAAGAAAATGTTTAAAAAATCATGAAAAGAAAAATACATTTACAGTACTATACTGTATTGACTGAAAAAATTCCACGTATGAGTGGACCCATGCAGTTCAAACCTGTGTTGTTCAAGGGTCAACTATGGTTGAGCCATTTTCTGAAGACCACAAAGCTGGTACGGATATACCACACTATCCTATGTTTTGCTTTCCTTGGTTTCAGTTACTCTTAGTCAGCCACAGTCCAGAAGCAGATGATCCTCTTTTTGACTTAGAAGGTCAGTCACAGGCTAACTCTACATCATGATGCCTACATCATTCCCCTCACTTCATCTCTTCACATTGGCGTTTTATCATTTCACATCATCACAAGAAGGAAAAGTATGGTACAATAAGATATTTGAGAGAGAGAGACCAGATTCACATAACTTTAATACAGTATATTATTATAATTGTTCTATTTTATTATTATTTCTTGTTGTTAATCTCTTACTGGGCCTAATTTGTAAATTAAATTTTGTCATAGGTATATGGATGTACAGGAAAAACCATAGTATATACTGGGCTTGGTACTACCCATTGTTTCAGGCGCCCACTGGGGTGGGGGAGTCTTGGAATGTCCCTCATAAATAAAGGGGGATGACTGTAGCAGAAGTGTGTTGTGGACTCTTCGTCCAGGATACTTTTCTGCCTCTGAAATTCTCTTGTTCTCATGTTATCACTTTTAAAATGTAATAACCTCTCAAATATCTCCTGTACTTCTTAACAGATAATTTTGTCATTCTGACTCTGTTGTGAACCTGTTTGGAATAGGATGCAACTTAAACTTTTTTTTAACTTCCCATAATCTGGGGGGCATGAAGAAGCTCTGTATGTTTTTATATTTACTCATTGAGAGTAAACTATTTACCAATTAGAAGTAAAGTAATGAGTATGAAGCTAAGACACAATAAGCAGTTGTGATTGCCCTTGTTTGGAGATGGGCTGGGGAGAACAGTATTTGAAACTATTTAGTATTGTTCTGCCCTTTAGGGCGGTTCTTGACATAGAGATAGGAAAGGAAGTCTAGAGAGAGAGAGATTTTATATATATATATATATATATATATATACATATATATATATACTGTACATATTACACGTATATACACATGCACACACTATATAATCTGTAAGTATAATCTGTATAATTACATATAATTTATAATTATCATATGTAATGAATAATATGATATGTATAATTATATATAAAGATTATTAAATGCATATATAATCTTCAAAAGTGTAAGTAACTAAGAAAAAATGCTGTTTGAGAACTTACTGATCAAGACCATAATCGCTATAGGAGTTTAGAGAACACCATGCACACTACAGCAGTTAAGGGTGACTTAACAAAGGTAGCACAATTTGAATGGTGTTGCACAAGCTAATTTAAATCAGAACTGTAAGAAATTGTAACATCTAGAGCAATGGATAGAATTTATATAGGTAGATAGGAAGAACAGCATGTCAAGTAAATGGGATTTTTATTATCTAATATAGTAAGATTGTGCTAATTTTTACTGCACAGTTAAAATGTGGTGCTAGTGGGAGAAAAAGACTAACCTGTTAATTTTTTTTTTTTTTTTCTGCAGAGGTCAAGTGTAGGATACTCCTGGCTCTTCTTGAATATTCAGGTACTATTTTTCATTATTTTTATGATTTGAAATTATTGTTGTCCATGACCTTAGAAGTCTCATGATATCAAGGCAGTGCTTTCAACAAATTAGATGGAAATACAATCCCTACTTTCTCTAAAGTCTGGCAGAGATTTAAGAAAATGCTTAATTTTAATAAAAGCATAAAAACATGCTCATCTTCAATTATAGGTACAAAGTGGAAACTTACATAAGTATATGTTTATACAGAATATAATTAAAAAGGAGAAGGAAAGCAGGTTTTGGTAAAGCGAATTGTACATAGGATTTATTGTCAAACTATGTCTAACTTTTGTTTATGATCAAGGCTGTAGGTGGGCTCAGAATCAAGGGTTAGAAAAGCAGACCTGTACTTTGAAAGGCAGAATCTTTTATAATCTACCAAACCTGGAAATTTTAAATTAAAAGTGAATGACTAAGTCAAGTTAACCAGGGCTTTTTTGTTTGTTGGCTGGTTTTGTTTTAATTAAACAAGTAGTTGTCTTGTTTTTTGACTGAGTAATAATAATAAACAAAAGTGTCTTACTTTTTTAAGTTTTCACTAATAACTAACCAGTTGATAGACTTCATATTAATGGATTTCCTTGGGTCCTCACAATCACTCTATGAGAATATTATTATCTTTCCACAGGTTTAAACATGAAGAAATTAACATTTAGGCCAATTAATAATAATAAGGAGAAAGGGTATTCATTCGACACATATTTTTGAGTATCTGGAAGATTAATTAGATGCTTGATTGAGTAAAGGCATAAGTAGTGGATGGCAGATGAAATTCAAACTTAGTTATGCCAATTCCAGAAGTGGTCCTGGAATGCATTGCTTTATTCATTCATATTCAAACAGCTATTCTTATAGATCTTTATTTTGATTTCAATTTTATTTTTCTATTCCTGTCAGAAGCCTCCTTCTTCTTACTTTATTTACTAACTCTTTTTTCCCCTCTGTAATATAGGATGGCACCAGAATGTAGCCAAATTACTCCATATTGTTGGCTGCAGAGTTATGCTTGCCACTTGAAAAGGGTAGATTGTGTCTGCTAAATATATTTTTTAAAGATTTTACTTATTTATTTGACAGAGAGAGAGATCACAAATAGGCAGAGAGGGAGGCAGAGAGAGAGGAGGAAGCAGGCTCCCTGCAGAGCAGAGAGCCCAGTTCGGGGCTTGATTCCAGGACCCTGAGATCACGACCTGAGCCAAAGGCAGAGGCTTAACCCACTGAGCCACCCAGGTGCCCCTGCTAAATATTTTAAATTCATCTTTATTCCTATCCTTCTCTCTCTCTAATCTCTCTTTTATTTCTTTGTTGTTATTTTTCTATTATTGTTTTCTTTTCCCTATAGTCTTAGGATAATGACTGTGATTACTTGTGTGCCTAGAAACCATCTCATTCTTTTTAGACCAGCTATGGAATTTGAGCTTTTTAAACCAGGGAGAGAAAATGAAGTATTACTATTTTAAAACATGCTTGTAGACGGTGAGTTTAAGTAGGTGCTTAAATACTGGAATGAGACAGAAGCCTTTGATAAGTTAAACATCCATTTCTTTTGAGTGTATTCCCGCTACAAGAGAATTGTAACTCTGCAAAAACAATAAACAATAAACAATAAACAAACTGTAACCAAAAAACAGCTCTCCCTGCCTTTCTTCTTTTGCTAGAAGCTGAAAGCAGCTGTTGTTGATCCTGTCGTAGTTCTTATTGATAAAAATGAGGAATGAGAATAGTTTTGAGGAAGGACGGACACTCGTGAATTTCGAACAGCTGTGCAATTAAGACTTGTCAGTTTTTCTTGAGAGTTTGCTTATTTTGGTGTCTTTATTCATCCTATGGTTCCTTCCCTGGTCAGCAATAGAACTGAGCCCCACTCAGTGCCAGGTACCCTGCTAGATGCTGGAGAAAAGAATAACAATGCTGTGCGATTTCACTTGCTAACTAAGTGCTTTATCTTTGTATCTCATGTTATCTTATGTTTTGTATCTTATGTATCTTATGTTTATTGCAGGACTGAGCAGAAATAACCCATACTCTATAAAAGAATCTGATACCTAGGATTATATGGTTTAAAATGAGTGGAATGAGTAGATGAAAGCAGATTATATGTCTCTAGGTCCATGAGCGCCATTCACACTATATGCCCCTTCCTCTGTCCTTGATGTGCTGATGGTCTCTTGGGGAACCCAAACATGTAAACAAACTCTCACAATGCTGAGTAATTAGCCATCTAGTAGAGGGAGGTCCCCAGGCCCCTGATGGCAGAGCAGGAAGTCCATGATACCTGCGGAAGGAGAGAGGAAATTTTGCAAGGGAATATAATATTTCAGTAGTTAAGTGGGTTCCCAGTAGTTCAAGGAGTCGACTCTAAAGAACGATTTATTTTATTTTATTACATTCAGTTAGCCACTGTATAGTACATCATTAGTTTTAATGTAGTGCTCAATAATTCATTAGTTGCATATAACACCCTCTGCTCATCACAACATGTGCCCTCCTTAATACCCATTACCCTATTATCGCATCCCTCACCCCTCCTCCCCTCTGAAAACCTCACTTTGTTTCCTGGAGTCCCCGGTCTCTCATGGTTCATCTTCCTCTCTGATTTCTCTTCTGTCAGTTTTCCCTCCCTTCCTCTATGGTTCCCTATGTTATTGGTTATGTTCCACACAGGAGTGAAGCCATATGATAATTATCTTTCTCTGCTTGGCTTACTTCACTTAGCATATTCCCATTCCAGATAAAGGGCTGATATCCAAGATCTATAAAGAGCTTCTCAAAATCAACATTCAAAAAACAAATAACCCAGTCAAAAAATAAGCAGAAGACATGAACTTCTCCAAAGAAGACATACAAATGGCCAACAGACACATGAAAAAATGCTCAACATCACTAGCCATCAAGGAAATACAAATCAAAACCACA
Organism: Lontra canadensis; assembly: GCF_010015895.1. Taxonomy (NCBI): domain Eukaryota; kingdom Metazoa; phylum Chordata; class Mammalia; order Carnivora; family Mustelidae; genus Lontra; species Lontra canadensis. The sequence continues at coordinate 1,165,722 of NW_022631197.1, read as the reverse complement.
ATGACGTACCACATTACTCCAGTTAGAATGGCAAAAATTAACAAAACAGGGAACAACAAATGTTGTTAAGTATATGGAGAAAGGGGAACCCTCTTACACTGTTGGTGGGAATGCAGGCTGTTGCAGCCACTCTGGAAAATAGCATGGAGGTTCCACAAGATTTTAAAAATAGAGCTATCCTATGGCCCAGCAATTGCACTACCAGGTATTTACCCCAAAGATACAGATGCAGTGAAAACAAACTGTACATGCACCCCAATGTTCATAGCAGCAAGTCCATGATAGCCGAAATGTGGAAGGATGATTTAAAGTTTGTTGGTGGAGAGGATGGGAAAGTACCCACACATAGCCAGAGGGCCTCCATAGGGACAAAAGTGTGAGCTATAATAGCATTTATAAGGGCATCTAGCATTTGAGGAACCTGAGCAGTGGTGTGTAGCTCCAAGAGGAGAGGTCTGTACAGCCAGGTTTCTGGCTACTTTCAGATACGTTGTTTTATTATATTTTCATAACAAGCCTGGGAAGATCATTGTTGGTGTGGGGGATAAATGAAGGGAAGTAATGTATTTAAAAGCTGTCAGCATAACTTGAGGATAGATTGTATAGACCCCTTTCTGCCACTCTGAGTTTTTTACTTTTTTACTCCCTGGGAGGTGATAATGTGTACAGAGTTACTTGAAAAACTCAGTATGATGGGTCTATTGAAGTCTATGCAAACAAGTCATTTACTCTGTGGGAAATAGGAAAGTGTAACTGAAAATCACCTCATAAAGTAGTAAGGAGTTATATAAAGTATTTTTCATTCAAAAATATGTTGGTTTGAAATTTAAATGGCAGTGTGGTCCAGAGCATCTTGTGTATCAAATTCTGTGAGCATACACATGTCCCAAGCCTCAACTTGAATACCTTCAAATCCCCAGTAACTGGTGCCATGTTTAATTCCTGTGGTGTATTCAGCATGAAGAGTTTGAAGTAATAGAGAAATAAAACTTTTGCGTGATCACTTCTGACTTGATAATGAAAATTGAATGAAAATTCTATTGGGCTTAAGATGCATATAGAATATAGTAGTGGAATGTAGAATAAACATTTATGTATTCTTTCTAAGGCTAAAAAAAGGGAAGAAATTTGGGCATTTCTTCTCAAAAGCGATTTGAAAATAATTATTTCTACTAGTGGCAAAGTTACTAACCCTTGTGATCTAAAGTTTTTCAGTGGAACTGGATCCTTCCTCCTATAGACTTTGGCTTTCCATTCTTGATAGAAGGCATTTCTTTTCCAATTCAGTTTTGGTTATGAAATTATTCTCAGGTTATAAGTGGGAGTATTTCTGCCAAAACTATTGAAGTATTTTTTAAATTTCCCTAGATTTTCTGCTTTGCTATAGAACAATAGAACCCAAAGCAAGACTGTGTAAGAAAGATACAGGACAGTTTTATTTAGTTTCTGTTTGAATCTCAGCACTGCAGCTAAACATTTGGGTTAACAAGCTATGTGAATTACCCTTTTAGGTCAAACTAAGTCCAGACATTTCAAGAAGTCAGAGAATGAGCTCATACATTTTTGTTTCACTTACTTTGTTTGTTAGTTGCTGTACTGGTTCATTATTTTCATTAATTAATTCAATAAACTGTTACAGAATGTCTACACTTTGTTAAAAATTGTATACAACAAAAAATAGGTGTTTTGCTTTTTTCTTAATCAAGAATTGGGCAAAGATTTTTCCTACTTTAGCTGTTTTACAGTTACCTGTAAAACACTATTTTCCATCTATTTGAATGAGGCACATAGTATATAATTACTTAAGGGAAATGACTAACAAATGTTATTGACTAAATTAATAAGTTGAACCATATGGAGTTGCCATATTTGACCATTTTGACCAAGGAAAGCAACAGGTTCGTAGAGATCAATGTAATAAATGAATATTCATTATAAAATTAAATGTTTTACAATTTAATCCTTTTTCTAATAAAATTTTCAGAGTAGCTTTTACTAACAGTGAAACTAGGCAACACAGCAATTACAGTATGTATTCACATGCTTTTGATGGTTATTAAAGACATATGTTCATTGTTCTTAGTAAACAACTTAAAAATTATGCCTTTTTATCAATAAAGCAAAAACTTATGGCAACATTTATGTCTATGAACTAATATTGACAGTGCTTCATTTCAGAAAATTCTGAGCCCTTGAAATATTCAGTACACTTTTGAGAGTATGAACATTTTTGCTTTTGTTGTTTATCTAGTACAAGTGATTTTTCAGTGTACAGAATGTATGGCTTGACATTTATAGAGTTTATAGAGTTTGTATATATCCAAAAACTCAAAAAGGTGAATCTCTGTGATCAGGTTTTCAAAGGCAAGCTTCTTTCCACTTGAAAAAGCTGTGGCCCAGGAGTGGCCATTCATAGGGTAAATACATCTTCTGTGTGGGTCAATCAAAAATACAGCCAATTGCAGAATATGAACCCAGGTGAAAAATCGGTGTTTGTTAAAACTGTAAATACACTCCTTATTTCAAAGAAATATAAGAATTTATAACCTGGGCATGTTTATAACTCATGAAGTTTAATAGCTAAATCCAAGAAATCCAGATTTGGTTATTGTTATAATCGGACATCAATACTCTTTCCCCATGTGCATGTCACTTAATATTCGAGTACGTTTGTTAGGTCATTTTTAAAAAGTTAATATTAATAATGTAGTTCATTGTCAACAACTGAAAAATTAGACTTCGAGTTTCCTTTAGGAAGTATCATTCAACAAACACAAATTGTGTTCCATCAAAAAATACTAAATAAAGCCTTATTTTTTCCCTTGGGTTTTGTAAAATAATTTAATGATCGCAAAAATTAAAATCACGATACTAGTTAAGAAAAAATTAATTTTTTTTACATTTTTTGGTGTTTAATGTTTTCTATAAAGGCTTAAGTGTTTGTGCTCATTAGTGGGGTTCAAATTGACATTTTTCACATGGTTTGAGTTTGGTGAAAGGATGAAATAACAAAAACTATAAATGCTTAATGATCTGGTTTTATTTACCTGTGACATTTTTCAAAGCTGTCTTTATGTCCTCCTGGCTTACAGACAGTGAAACACAGCTCCGAAGAGACATGGTTTTCTGCCAGAGTCTTGTGGCCACCGTGTGTGCCTTCTCTGAGCAACTCATGGCAGCATTAAACCAGATGTTTGACAACAGCAAAGACAATGAGATGGACACGGGGGAAGCCAGCAGAAGGTGGCTGGACCAGATAGCAAATGCGGGTGTTCTTCTTCACTTTCAGTCACTCCTGTCGCCAAACCTGGTAAGGAATCCCAGTGCCTCCCACAGGAACATACATTGTAACATATTCCCAAATAAGAAGTGGTTATTCATTATGTGTTAGCAGTCGGTCAGCTACTTGAAAAGAATGTATTTTGCTATGAGCAAATACAGCTGGGTAAGTATATAGAAGGTATTCCTTCTTTGCTGACTTTTATTTATTCTCCGGCTTCCAAAAGCTGAGAAAGCCTCCATCTGTTACTAATTCCTGTATCCCTAAGCACGAACTCAGAAAGATCTTCAGAGGGAAGAGGGTCTTTCTGCTGTGGTTCCTTATTTCCAGGCCAGAAGAAACAGCCTGGCATGAAACCCAAACTCCCACTGAGGCTGATGTCAGGAACGTGCTTGATAGACAAGATCGGACAACCTGTCTGCCATACTGTCTGACAGTCTGTTTAAAATTTGCTATGTTCAATGATTTTATTTCCTTTCTTTGTAGGCATGTTTGTCCTGTTAAATCTAAGAATATTCCGTATTTACATATCCACTTCCCACAGTGCCTATGAAGAAAGTATCTCAAAGTATTTGATAAATAAAAGTCGTCTTTTAAGATATCCTTTCTGTGGTTCTGATGGTTGTCACGATGTTTAAAGGCAAATATGTTCACTCGTGTATGAACTTAAGGTACTCCTTAAATAGATCGTGATTTTAAACATGAGATGCTATGTCACCCATTAAATTACACATAGAACATGTGGCTACCAAGTAATGGTTGAGTTTTTAAGCAGATGTATGTGACTTTATATATCAAAATGCTTTTCTACAATGATTATGAAGATAGGGAAGTAATTGCAGTATTGCACAATCATAAAAGGTAAGGAAGTTCACCTCCATGTACTTCAGAGAAATTGTTTTTTAAGGTTTTACTTATTAGACAGAGAAATAGACAGCAAGAGAGGGAACATAAGCAGGGAGAGTGGGAGACGGAGAAGCAGGCCTCCCACTGAGCAGGGAGTCCCATGCGGGGGCTCAATGCGGGGTTTGACCCCAGGACTTTGGGATCATGAACTGAGCTGAAGGCAGACACTTAATGACTGAGCCATCCAGGCATCCTGAAACAGTTTCTTTTGAAAAGACTCATGTATCCCATGTGGGTGATCAGTTTCTTATTTGGCTGGTAATAAAACTATGAAAGGTTTAACTAATGAAACTTTTGAAATAAGGCACTTTGGGAAAAGTTTAAAAAATTTTTAAATATATTAATTAATCATTTCTTACCAAATAGAAATTACATAAGATAGGAAGACCACATAACACATGGTAGCATGAAGTGCCTGTTGAATGAGTGAATGAATGTGGCTTCATTCCTATTCTACTCCTAACTTAAAACCGCCATTGTTTTATCAATCGCTGGTACTTTTAAACTTAATTTTGTTTGAAATCCCAAGAAATGGGAGAAAATATTTGTAGTTTATATATCTGATAAGTGACTTAAAGGAATACTTAAAGGAATTCTTAAAACTTAAAACAATAGAAAGACAATTCAATTAAAAAGATTCCTGGGGCACCTGGATGGCTCAGTGGGTTAAAGCCTCTGCCTTCTGATCAGGTCGTGATCCCAGGATCCTGGGATGGAGCCCCACATTAGGTTCCCTGCTCAGCAGGGAGCCTGCTTCCCCCTCTCTATCTGCCTGCCTTTCTGCCTACTTGTGATCTCTGTCAACTAAATAAATAAAATCTTAAAAAATAAAAGACTCCTACAGAAATAATCAACAGAATAATTAAATGGTACACAGATGGGAGACATGAGAACCTCTCAATTCAGTCAAGTGCTGAAAGCAACATTATGAAAACAAAAACAAAACAGAAGCGCTTATGAAAAACGGGCAAATAGAATGGAATATTATTTGGTAATAGAAAGGAACAAAGGAATGCTTTAACAGATGGATTAATCTTGAAAACATGCTAAATGAAAGAAGTCAAATATGAATGATTCCATTTATATGCAATGTCCACAACAAGGTAATTCAGAGAGATAGGAAGTGGAGTAGCAATTGACTAGGGCTGAGGGGGTTTGGAGGGAAAGGGGAATGGGAATGACTCCCAGTGGATGTAGGGTTTCTTTTTTGGGGTGATGAAAATGTTTTAAAATGGAATGTACGGTGTCTGGGTGACTCAGTTGGTTAAGCAACTGCCTTCAGCTCAGATCACAATCCTGGAGTCCCAGGATTGAGTCCCACATCAGGCTCCTTGCTCAGTGGGGATTCTGCTTCTATCCCTGACTCTCTCTGCTCTCATGCTCTCTCTCTCATATTCTCTATCTTAAATAAATAAATAAATAAATAAAATATTTATTTATTTATTTAAAGATTTTTATTTATTTATTTGACAGAGAGAGATCACAAGTAGGCAGAGAGGCAGGCAGAGAGAGAAAGGAGGAAGCAGGCTCCCTGCCAAGCAGAGAGCCCAATGTGGGACTTGATCCCAGGACCCTGAGATCATGACCTGAGCCGAAGGCAGAGGCTTAACCCACTGAGCCACCCAGGTGCCCCTAAAATCTTTTAAAAAAATTAAAAAATAAAATGGAATGTTATGATGATTGCACAAACTTGTGAATATACACCCCTAGCCATAAGATTGTACACTTTGGGTAAATTGCTTGGTATGTGAATGATATCTCAATAAAGCTGTTAAGAAATTTAAAAAAGAATGGGCAAACATATTCAGATATCCTTGGAAATGTAGCTGTATGCCCTAAGATTGTTCAGCTGTGTATTTTAGGATCTAAAAGCTTACAGATAATAAAGTTTACAGACTTATCAATAAACATATAAAATATGGAAAAAAAGCACACAAAGGATTTATTTCTCCAAAGAAAATATAAAATGGCCAAAAAGCACATGAAAAGGTGACCAACATCGTTAGTCCTTGGGGAAATGCAACTTAAGCCATCAAAAGAAATGAAATCTTGCCATTTGCGACGACGTGGATGGAACTAGAGGGTATCATGCTTAGCGAAATAAGTCAATCAGAGAAAGACAACTATCATATGATCTCCCTGATATGAGGAAGTGGAGATGCAACATGGGGGATTAAGGGGGTAGGAGAAGAATAAATGAAACAAGATGGGATTGGGAGGGAGACAAACCATAAGTGACTCTTAATCTCACAAAACAAACAGGGTTGCTAGGGGGAGGGGGTTTGGGAGAAGGGGGGTGGGTTTATGGACATTGGGGAGGGTATGTGCTATGGTGAGTGCTGTGAAGTGTGTAAACCTGGCGATTCACAGACCTGTACCCCTGGGGATAAAAATATATGTTTATAAAAAAAAAAAAAAGCTTCAGTGAGATATTATGACACTTGTGAGGGGGATAGCTGTCATTCAAAAGACAATCACAAGTGTTGGTAAGGAGAAATTGTAACCCTTTTGTACATTGCAGGTGGGAATGTAAAATAGGGCAGCCATTTTTTAAAATTTCATATATATATTTTTTAATTTGAATACGGTTGGCACACAATGTGACGTTAGTTTCAGATATACAACATAGTGATTCAACTTTTCTATATGTTATGCTACGCTCACAAGTGTAGCTACCATCTGTCACCACACAACACCATTACAGTATCATTAATTATATTCCCTATGCTGTGCTTTTTATTTATTTATTTTTCTTTTTGCTGTACCTTTTATTCCCATGACTTACTCATTCCACAGCTGGAAGCCTGCATCTCCCACTCCTGTTTATCCATTTCGCCCATCCTTCCCTGTGGCAACTCTCAGTTCGTTGTGGTATTTATAGATCTGATTCTGTCTTTTGTTTGTTTAATCATTTGTTTTGTTCTTTAGATTCCACATCTGAGTGAAATCATATGGTATTTGTCTTTCTCATTCTGACTTATTTCACCTAGCATTATACCCTCTAGATCCATCCGTGTTGTCACAAATGGCGAGATCTCATCTTTTTTATGGCTGAGTAATATTCGTGTGTGTATGAGTGAAGTAAGCCAGTTGCAAAATACCACATATTATCTGAGTCCATTATTATGTTATGTGTGAAACAGGCAATTTTCAGAGATTAAAAGTAGACTAATGGTTGCCTGGCGCTAAGGAGTAGGGAAAAGGATGTGGGGAGTAAATGCTAATGGTATGGAGTTCCTTTGTAGGGTGGTACAAATGTTATAAAATTAGATTATGGTGATAGTTGCACAACTCTGTGAATATACTAAAAACCGCTATGCTATGCACTGTAAATGGCGAATCTTATAATACGTGAATTAGATCTCAAGAAACTGTTTTTTTCTTAGTCTTTTGAGACCCATAACTTCATTTAAAGAGTTGATAAAAAATCCAAAGTTTGCTTTAAAAAAGAAAGTCAAAGAAACCTGTATTTTTCTTTTGCCTCTGTAACAAGTGTATAAAAGCCTCCTACGAATGTGGAAGGTTCTCTGGGAGCTGCAGGCGCCAGCAATGTGTATGTCCCTGAACTCTGAGCATAGTCTGTTACCACTTGGGTATCACTTTAGCCACATCTGCTGAAGCATCATGGCTTGCACTATAGCAATCAGCAGCCAACCTGTTTGGGTCATTTCTTCCTTGTGTGTATTCTTCTTAATTGGGAAAATGCTGATTCTTCAGTCCTGTCCTTCTGATTCTAGATTCATGGCATACTCTTTCTACTTCAAAGGACTTTAAAAGATAAGTTCACTAAACATTTATCTAGCACTTACTGTATACCATACATCACAATAGTACCAAACCAAGGGACAAAGGTGATGATTCTCTTAACTTTTTGGTCTCCATGCTATAGATCTTTGGGATCTGGAGTTGCCTTGTGGATCCTTTTTCATACAATGGTCATTCTTTACTATCTCCTTCACCTTCTGTTCATGCTGCCTGAAAAATATGGCTATAAGCTTACAGCAACTTTTAAAAAATGCATATAAAGTGGTGTACCTAGACACCTCTGTTGGTTAAGCATCCAAGTCTTGATCTCAGTTCAGGTCTTATCTTAGAGTCATGAGTCCAAGCCCTGTGCTGGACTCCACACTGGGGTTAGAGCCTACTTAAAAAAAAAAAAAAAAAAAAAAAAAAAGTGTATAAATCATGTTAAAAATCATTATTTAAAAGGATCATTGATATTCTTAAGAAAACAAATGTTTAAATGTTTAAAAGATAAGCTGTACATGATAAAGCTAATTATTCTTTCATCATGCACATAACTGCTAATAGGAAGGCCAGAATATAGTACTACAAAAATGATATTGTTGAGACATACACTGAACTTGTTACCACATCTGGCCCTTACTTGCCTCAGCTGTAAATAATATGCCATTAGAATGAAAGCAGTGATTAAAACAAACCAAACTGCATAGTCACAGGATTTTAGATTAAGGCCCTATAAAGGCAAGTAAGATAAAAACGATTCTTGTCCCCAAGACTTTTGGAAGATAAATCATTGCATACATGCAAATTACTTTTATTATTGTAAAACAGGATGGCAACTGTGTACTGTAGCTTTTCAATAAAATGATATTCTTGCCTTTTAGCTCTTACATTTTTAAGATTATAGAAGTTTAGAGGCAGATAGATGTTTATTGTGTACACACGAGTAAATGTTAAAAATCAGTATGGTTTGAATCTAGCTACAAAATAGACTAAAAAGTTGTATAGAACCATTTAGATAATCTAGAAAAGGAAGAATCTAAAACTATAAAAGAGACTTGTAACTTTGAGGGATTTATTGATTTCATTTTAGGCAGTAAATTCTTAGATAAGTGTTGGTAATTTGGTTTGCATGTAAACAAAACACAAGTGAAGCTACTTAAGTTTTGGTGATGTGATGTGATGTTATGTTCTATCCTATACAATTCTTCCATATCATGTATTATTTCCTTTTCCTTCAGACAGATGAACAAGCCATGCTAGAAGATACACTGGTTGCACTATTTGATTTGGAAAAAGTTTCTTTTTACTTTAAACCATCAGAAGAGGAACCACTGGTTGCAAGTAAGTAGTTAAATGGTTCACAGGTGTTTCATGGAATATTTTTGGCATTAAAGAACAACATATGGCATAACTTTGATATTAATATATTTGATATATTATTAAAATTATTTTAAACAGAATATTATATTTTGGGTAAAATAATAATCGCCAACTAGGGGAGTGATAGAAAATATATATAATTTAAATCTATAGGTAATAGTAAACTCTGTCTTTATCTATTAGTTTGGCCTCCAAAAGTTTTCTTGAGTGTGTGCATCAAAATTTTGTGCTAGTCAAGATTTTTTTCCTAAAATAAAATATATAAATGACAAAGTTTACCATTTAACCAATTTTCAGTGTACAATTTAGTGGCGTTAAGTACCTTCACAATGTTGTACAACCTTTTCCACCACCAATCTCCAAAACTTTTTCATCCTTGAACAGAAACCCCATACTCATTACAGAATAACTTCCCATTCTTCCTCTACCAGTCCATGGTAACCTCTGTTCTGCCTTCTGTCTCTATGCAGGTGCCTAGAGTACTTCACATAAGAGGGATCATAGAATATTTGTCCTTTGTGCTGCTTTTTTCATGTCAATTTTTTAAAACAAAAGGACTGCCCTAATATTTCTGGCTCTATTAGTGGATAAACTCAATGGCTTCCAAGACTTTTATACAAATATATAACAATTATATAGCAAAGCTGACTGAATTGAGTTTCCTTCCTTATTCCAGCTGATCCTATAGAGAATGTATTAGCAGGCAATGAATACAAGTAGTTAGGGCCAAGGAGAAAGAGAAGAAATAAAAGTTATGTTCACATTGTATAAATTTAGATCTAAACCAGCCAAGAAAGACATTATTATTTGATTTGGTCATAATGGATAAAATTAATAATTCAGAAGGTGTAAACATATATTCTACATTTTTCCTAGTTTAGCAATGAAAATTATCAATCATTACATCTGAGTGTCAAATTTTAACATGTATAAATACAATTATATTAACTGTCTTGATTTGTTTATTCATCGTGTATGGTTTCCAGGATGGCAAAACCATTCCCGTCTTGTTTGCTATCATATCTCCAGCACCCAAAGAGAGTGCCTGGAATGAAAAAGGCAATTTTTTTTCAAGGAAGTTAATGAACAAATATTAATTAAGTACATACAATCAGTAGGCAAAATGGTTTTACAGTTATAAAAATGGAAGGAAAAACAGGTGTAAGGAACAAAGGAGAGAATTTCAACAGAACAGAGTTGTAACTAATGTTGCAAAGAAGTTACTTGATGAGTGGAATTGAAGGATTGAAAAGTATCCCTTCAATTTTGCTGTTTGCCATCATTAAGTCTCACAAATGGAATATTTTAGAAGCATACATTCAGAGAAATAACAATACATAGGCTTTAATCTCTATATCTTCGCTGCAAGTTATCATCATGTATCTACCATTTCAACATTATCATGAATAGGTTTAAAATGTATCTATCAATGCAAAAAATCTTTAGCAGTTTGTTGTTTTTCTGTTTCTTGTTTCTTCGTAGGGGTGAGGGTCTGTATTACATAAGGTAGAAGATGTGAGTTTCTTCAGGGCTGGGAAAGGTTCTTCTTTATTCTCATATTTCTAATATGAAGAATGGTAAATAGGGACCCAATAAACATTTGTTTAAATCATTAATCATTTAATCTGATTTAAGATCAATAAGCATTGATTCATTCATCAAAAATTTCTTAAGTGCCTACTTATGGCCAACCGCTAATCTAGGTGTTAGATAAGTAGAGCACTAAGCAAACATATCCCTTTTGGAGCTGGTATTCAAGTGGGGGGAGATAAATAATAAGCAACATAAGTAAGTTAATCTGATCATAAGCTAGAAGACAATAATATGAATGTATAAGAGGAAATAGAAGAGAACAAAGGATAACAATGCAGGGGCAAGTGGGAGTTTGCAAATATTTAACAAGCTAGGAAAGCCTTACCAAAAAGAATACCCAACTTTTATATCAACATGGACGGGACTGGAAGAGATTATGCTGAGTGAAATAAGTCAAGCAGGGAGAGTCAATTATCATATGGTTTCACTTATTTGTGGAGCATAACAAATAACATGGAGGACATGGGGAGATGGAGAGGAGAAGTGAGTTGGGGGAAATCAGAGGGGGAGATGAACCATAAGAGACTATGGACTCTGAAAAACAATCTGAGGGTTTTGAAGGGGTGGGGGGGGGAGGATGGGGGAGCCTGGTGGTGGGTGTTATGGAGGGCATGTATTGCATGGAGCACTGGGTGTGGTGCATAAACAATGAATTCTGTTACACTGAAAAGAAATTGAATAAAAAAAAAAAAGAAGAACAAAGACCTGAAGGCGTGGAGGAGTGTTTGGAAGAGGGGTGTTCCAAACTGTGAGGTGGAAACAGGTGTGGTATGCTCTCAGGATAGCACGGTGTCCTGTGTGACTGGGGAGTCATGGGTGAGGAGAAAGAGTAAGGGATGAAAACAGAGAGGAGGCCAGATCATTGAAAGAACTTCACCTTTATAACTAAGCCACAGAGCAGAGGAATGACCTGATATGGTATACATACTGAAGACTGCCTCTGACTGCTGTGTTGACTAGAGCATTATTGGGGTCAAGGACAGAAGCAGAGCAACCAGTTAGGAAGCTACTTCAGTGACTGGGGTTGAAAGATGACAGTGACTTGACCTTGGGGGTAGCTGTGGGGATGGTAAAAATTCATTCTGTATGTATTAAATTTTGAAGGTAGAGAGAACAGAATTTTCTTAGAGTTTCATCTTCACGGACAAATTAGAGAGAATGAGAACATGAATTACAATGTTAAGGATTCAGGTTATATTCAAGGGAGAACTTGGTAAAGGGGACTAATTGATAAGGATAATATTATTTAAACAGGTTGTATGGGTCTTCTGTGGACATGTATAAAACAGAACATATTTTTATTTACTTTAATAATGTAGGCATAATTTTCCCAAAGGCAGAGAAACTCTATTTTCACAATATAACTTGTCTTTTCTTTTAAATGTTGTTTGAGGAGTCATGAGCTCACAGGAATACGTTTTCCATTGTCCAAATATGACATTACTGATGAATGGTCTGTTGAACAAGCAGGCAAGGGATCCATGTTATAAGCTCAAGAAAATAATTTACGTATTGCATAGCTACCATGAGATCTTTAACTTCAGTACATTGAAAAATACAATAAACATTACAGATAAAATAATTAAAACCATGTAATTAATATCAGTATGTAAATGCACATGTATCTGTGACTAACATAAAAATTCTTATATATTTTTAAGTATTTCCACAAAGGATAACCTGAAAACAGGATAATCTGAAAACAGATTCCCTAGTGAAAGGTCACTTCCAGTGCTACACTATTAGATATTCCAAGCAAGTTACTAATAGTGATGACAGCAGTATAGTTATCCTTTTAAGTTGATTCAGGAAAGAAGAGAATTTTTCAATACCCAAGTGTCATCACATTCTATTTAAGTGGTGAAAGGAAACTAGAGCTTTATTATTAATTGCATGTGATTTGATCTTTCTGTAAGCTTAGAAGCAAAGAAGTCAGATCCGACAAATTAATTCATATCACTGTAGTGAAGATTCCTTTGGCTGTGTGTCTTAGAGGGAAGGACCGCAGGGGGAGGCATGAAAATATAAAGAGAACACTGATTTTGAAGATAAGAAACTTGAGTTCCAACCCTGTGCTCTTCTCATCCACAAACATGAGAGTACAAGCTTTCCCAGACCCATGGGGCTTAAATAAGATAATGTATTCAAAAGTCTCCGGCATTGTGTGAGGTTTGTGGTAGTATTCAGTAAATACTTGAATCAATCCTCCTTACTTTATTACTCTGTGTTGTTTTTCAAAAGCTGTATTTAGCATTTCTCATAGTCATATTTTTGCATTAAAAAATAATGAGATTCTGAAGAAATGTGGCATGCCAAGCAGGTAGAACTCAGTAGTCTGGATTTAAGACATTTTATTTTCTGTGAAGAAATAATTACTAAGTACATACACCACACCAAACTAAGTTCTGAAGTTATAGCAGTGACTAAGTAAACACACTGCTTTTGCAACTTAGAAAGTAGTGGAGACACAAAGTGGGCAATGTAACCCATTACCGTCTAGGGAAAGTAAGTGATCTTTCCTATGCCATATTATGTGCTTAGTGAAGGCGGAGTAAGTGAGCTAAATGATTAGGTTGTATAAAACTAAATATATTTTATGGACAGTCTTCACGTTTTTGGAGAATAATATGATAGCAGATCTCCCCCCCCTTATGGTGATACAGGCAATTTTACTGTAATAACTAAGGGAATTAATATTTTTTGAGCTTCCACTCTTTTCTTATGGGCTAGGCATTGTGCCTGAAACTGCGGATGTCATGGTGAATAGGACAGGTACATCCCTATCTTCAGGAAGCTCACAACCTATTTGGGAGAAAACAAATGAGGAATCAACGACAAAGGTGATTAGGATCATGCTAACTAAATCCTATGCAGGAAATAAGCAATGCATAATGAATAAGGGTAAGGTGGTCCACAAGGAAGGGCTCTCAGCAGGAGTAGCTTTTATGCTGAAATCCAAAGGGCCAGCAAGACCCAACCCTGCGGAGAGTCAAGGAAGAACAATTTAGGTAAAGGGAACTGACTACTTCTTAGAGACTTACCTTCAAACTCATGGGCCCACTCAGTGATGGAGGGCCATGCTTACAGGGATGGGATGTTGAAACTCCTCTCCAGAATGAATCTCTCTGTAAGGTGGAACCAGAGAACTTTTCCTCATGCGATAATGTTTTTGAAGCCTTTAATCATTACACAGTCCTAATAATCGAGTTTGTTTTTCATAGCATATGAATTTCCACAAATAAAAGGCAACAATTTTCAGCTCCAGGTTATTGTGCGTTTTTATAAGTATGCCAATTACTTTGAGAGAAAGTCTTCATTCTTTCACTCTTAGATTTAACTTCATTTTAAATTTAATATGCTTGATAATATTGGGTCATTTTCAGTTCCTTAGGTCCTAGTAGAGCATCTTTGTATGTTCTTTGTTAGTCCTACAATGCGGAACTCCAACTGCTGCATTATTATTTTCCTTTCAAAAACATTATCCATTTGATAACAGAGATTGGCCACTTTGGTGTCAAAAAGTAAAGGAATGGAATTTTAAAAATTGAAATAAAAATGAAAGATATTGCATGAAAAAGGGAACTAGAAGATACAAATACGTAGTTATGTACGAGGATTTTCTTCAGTGTCCATATCCTTTATCTTTATTATAGAGCCAGGGGAAAATGGGATTTTCCCAATCATTAAAATCCAGTTAATTTCCAACTCTTCAACTGAGAAATGTGTTCTCTTTCCTAAACCCAAATCCTTCATACCTCCCTGACTTGTAGATGTTAATACAATACCTCTGCTATTGATAGAACTAATTAGCTACATTTAATAAGAAACCTGGAATCTCTGCTCATTAATGGTATTTAAACTTGAACTCTGCTTTTACAAATAATTTAAGAAGCAGGTTAGAACTAATAAATATTGAGTCAAGAACATGTATTAAATGTCTACTATATTTTTGCCTTAATTTTTAACTGGTTAATATAACTAGTCTAGCTTTTTAGGAAGATTTTGCTAAATCTTTTTTTAGTGAACTGGAAATTTTTCTAAATCTTTTTTTCGTGAACTGGAAATTATTTGTCATGGATAAATGACATAAAATGAAAAGGATTTGTGATAGCACTGTGAAATACTCCTACAGCATTGTAGCTTCTCGGGTTGGTTGCTTCTTGGGTTTTTTTTTTTTTTTAATTTTTTGTTTTTGGGTGATTAAATTTAGGATCTTTGTGAAAACAAGGAATTTCAACAGATAATTTCTAATGACTGCAGGACATCAACAGAGGTAATACACTTTTGATCTGGTGCTCAGAGAATGGAACTTGGAAAACCCATGCTAATTTTGGTAATGGTTGCTGTGTACCCAATTTCTTGTACACTACTTAGGAATCGTACCCTAAGGACTCATTTTGACAAAAATATGAATGAGGCAGATGCCCTGGGAGATTCTGATTCCAAACCATGTGTAACTAAACTTCTCATTTAGTTAAGTGAGACATCTGGAATGTCAAAGTATAACAAAGTTTCCTATTGTAGAATTTTATATACAGTACAGTAATAAATCTGTTGCTTTAGCTAATAGGAATCTGATTTAACACTTTTCCACTGAACAGAAAGTTTGCCTAACCTGAACGTGACAAACATGGGTACTTTTAATGTATTAGTTTCTAGTGATTTTCAAGATTTTTTAAAAAGTTAGCAAATGTACTTTATAACATATCCTGATTTTTGGAAGTAATATAACATTAAATGTCATTTTAGATATTCCTCTTACGTATCAAGTAGAGGGAAGCCGGCAGGCTCTGAAGGTTTACTTCTACATTGATAGTTACCATTTTGAACAACTGCCTCAACGTTTGAAAAATGGAGGAGGGTTTAAAATTCATCCCGTTCTTTTTGCACAAGGTAACCTGTTTTCTTTTTTTACACGTGTACTTAAATTATTTTATCTCTTGACTTTTTAAAAATACATGTAATTGTTATCATCGTGGGGATTTTTTTTCCATTAATTCAAAAATTCCTTCATAGTATCTAGGTAATATATTTACTTCTAGGAATGTTTATTAAGAAAACAATAAGATAAGGTTTAAATTTATTAAGTAGGACTGTAACTGTATTTATAATGGGGAAACATGAACTGAGTGGTTGAAATAGTAAAGATAAATTAATTTGGCTTAAATAAATTATGGGACAGTCATTAAAATTATGTGGTTAAAGATATTTTACTAGATAGAAAAAATTTGACAATATACACATGCAGGTTACAAAAAAGAATTTCTGTTATAAATAATGCAATCCATTATCTTAAATATACTTAACATACACAAAATGTTTTCAGGATCACTGGGTGATTAAATTGATTTTTTTTTATTGTTTGAGTTTTCCTGTATTATGCCATTTTTGGTTAGTAAAAATAGATTCCTTTTGTAAATAAAAAAATTTTGTTTTGGCAAATGCACAATGAATTTTAATGCAATAGAAGAAATTGAGTTTAACATGGGTAGGAAGATTCTTGTGGTGAACTGGTATCCAAGGGAAGGTCCTGGATCTTTTTTATTTCTGGGGTCACAAAAGCAGACTCAAGCTGATCGAAAGTCTGGATTATTCTAGTGTAGTTTCTTCTGGTCCATGATTTCTTTCTTTATTTCTTTTTTTTTAACTCATGCTGTGGTCACAAGATTATATCAATTTCTCTGAGCAATTCCACGGAGCATTTCATATTTTCTTCTGTGGAGTTTTCAAGAACTGCATTGGTTTTGCTGTGGAATTTTTATATTCTAATAAAAAAATGAGAAGAGTAGAGGAATAAAATCAACCTCTGTAACTGAAGAACAGACAAGCTTATGAAATCAAAATCCACTGCCAAGTGAAAATGCTTATACCATATGCATATTATTATAATTCTAAAAGATAAATTTCCCTTCCTTCGATTGCCATGGTTTAAAAACAATGACTACCTCAGATATTTGTAAGAATACATTTTGGAAGAAGAAAATGTCAGGTGCAGAGATCTTAGGAGTTATTAGAAGTTATTTTCATTTTTCTTTGCAGGACTCTGGTAGGGTCCATATAGGTAAAACAAGATTCTGTAAAGGAATGAAAAAAAAAAAGGAAACAGCAAAAATAGACCTTTGGAGCTATGTTAGGAGAACAGTTTAGCCTAAAATATGTTAAAAGCCATTACACAGAGAGATAGTTTTAGAAGACCGAAAAGGTTGCTGGTCTGGAATATTAACTTTTATAGGGTTTAACCAGAGTTTACGGTTATTAAAGTTTCTTCACTTCCTTTCCTTTATTTCCCTTTTAAAAAATTCTGTCTTTGAAATCATGACTGAGATGACAGATGGCATTCTGCATCTTTTCAAAAAAAATTATTACATTTGTGACACATCAGCCATAAATAGCTAAATATTCATACCCAGCAGCAAATGTTCATAGGAAAAGGAAGAGTATTTTCCAAATAACCTCTATGTTATAATTGTGGCTAAAGCTAATTAAAAAAATCCCTAACTGTATATTATTTTAATGAATACAATATCAGTTTATCAAATGTAAAGAAAAACTGTAGATAACATTAGGTTTTAATAGTCACACAGCAATAAAATGTGAAAAAGCCACAACAGAAAGATTTCTGCAGTTGAGGTCACAAAGAGGGAAAGATGACTGGGAAACAGCTTGTCTCATTAGCACTGTGGCAGTGATAAGGCTGCTTCCATAGAGGGGTTGCGCAAGTTCCTCTGCACTCACCCAGACTCCCAGGAGGATTCATTATTACTCACTCTTACTACTCTTCAGATTGAGAGAAGCCCAGAAAAGTGAGCCTTAGCTGGAGTAGAGATTACCATCTGGTAACTGAACATGGTGGTAAATGAAGAGACTCCAAATGGTGTCTATTCTGGAGATGAACATTTACTCAAAGGGTTTCCATTTTAGGCGTACATATGTACATGCATCTTTGCTGGCAAATTAAAAAAAATAGAAAATGAGATGAATTTGAAAGTCCCCTGGGAAAATTATTTATGTCAGCCCTTATAAAGTTGTTGGACCACATACTTAGAACAGGAAGCAAATACACTGCTTTCTTCCCATTTTTCTTGCTAGAATGGACCCGTCCACATAGGAGGGTGTGGGAATTTGGGGGGTGTGGAGGGTTGCCCGCAGAGATGGCGCCAGCAGTGAGATCAGGAATCCCAGTGCCGGCGGCCAGTAGGTTATGCTTTAGGAAACATGTGTCTCTGAAGGCCAAACCTACAGGAGAGCAGGAATCTAGGCAAACGGAACAGGTACAGATTGATGAGGTAAAAATCACAGAAGCAGGCAGACAGGAAAGTCAGCACAGATCATGACCAAAATGCTAGAACGTGAAAATCAGATGAAAGCAGTCTCTGCCAGTGCTTGCTACAGGTCGGGGAATTAACCTCATTGGGATCCCAAGCCCTTGGTGAGATAAAGCAGGTCAGTATAAACTGTGAAAATGGGAGTAAGGAGGATAGATACTCTGGGCCTCCTCCTCCACCCACTCCCCATGGACTCATTTTCAGGCTGTCTCAGTGGTTCTCAATACTGGCTGCACATTAATCTTCCTGGGGGAGGTCTTCGAAAATACCCATACTTGGTCCCAAACCAAACTGATTAGGTCAGAATCTCTAGGACATAAGACAAAGAAACCAGTATATTTTAGAAGTTTTGCAGGTGACGCTAACATCCACCAGGAGTGAGAAAGCACAGGTCAGTGTGGATTAGGAAACACTGTGCAATTATCCAGTTAATCTTTGCTTAATTAGATTAATCCATTGCACAAAAACTTGACACTTGTAGATTTAGAGCAACCAGGGCAAGGGGGCTGGGTGTTTTCACTTTGACCTCATTAGGTCATTAGGATGCTGGCTGCCCCTAGGAGATGTGATTTGGGTGGGAAAGTTTTCTTCAGCAAAGACTGAAGATGCCCGAAAGCACTGACAGCTGAGAGATATCTTCTGGGAATCCTAACAGCTGGACAATAAGCCCTCCTTTCTGGAAGGAGATCCAAACTGGCGACATGCCATGGTCCACACCTTGTAACTTTAGATCCATTCAAGTCAAGACTAAAAGCATCTCCTTCATGACTCCGATGGCTCCCTTCCTGGGGAGATCATCTAGAAGAAGCACGGTAAGGGGGCAAGTCGTAGCCCGTGCTGCCACACATCTTCTCTCTTCTCTATTTGTTGTAAATCAGCCTTGCTCTCAGCCTGAACCTTCCAGTCTCAGTGGCATGACTAAAACCTGCGTCCCCAAGGAGCCTGATCCCCCTGTTTATTCTGCCCTTCTCAAGACAGGGTTGCTGCTTTGTCCATTTACCATCAAATCTGGAAGAGGAAGTACCAAGAGGAACCTGAGTGGATTCACTGCATGTCAAACCTGTTCATTCCTGCCCTCATTATGTAACAATAGTCCTACTTCCTTATGAAGACCGGGGTCCACTAGCCTTGCCAAGACGGTGATTACCCTCCCTAAGTGCCTTGGCACAGGGGCCTCCAGTGCCCCCATGGCAACGATAACTTACGTTCAGAGGGACCCCTGCCTCGTCTCCTAGGGAAAGTGTACCTCTTTGGTGATCAGTACCTTTTAAACCCATAGAGCCAGAATTTCAGGGATGGAAAGCATACATCCCCAAGTGAGGCATTGGCACTGATATTTTTTAGGTTCTTAGAGCTGCCATAACGAACTACCACAAACTGGGTGGCTTAAAACAACAGAAATGTATCCTATCATCGTTCTGGAGGCTAAAAATCTGAAATCAAGATGCCCAAAGGCCGTGTGCTCCCTTGGAAGGCTCTAAGGAGGAATCCTTCCTTACCTTCTAGCTGCTGGTGCTTTCCTGCAGTCCTTGGCATTCCTTGGCTTGTGACAACGTAATTATAGTCTCTGCTTTATCTTCACATGACCTTCCTCTCTCTGTGTGTCTGTCTCTGTATCTCTGTCCAGATTTCGCTCTTCTTAGGAGAACAGAAGTCCTTGGATTTGGGCCCACCCTACTCCAGTTTGACCTCATTTTAAGTTGATGTCTCTGCAAAGACCCTTTATAAAACCCAAGTCACATTTGCACCCACCCGAGGTTAGGTCATTTGTTAGATCATTTTGGAGGACACAAGTGGGTCCTCAACAGAGGTTAAGCGGGGACCTTTCTGGCTTCCACCCTTGGTTCCTGGACCCACGTATTCTACCCATTAGGGATGTGGCATTATTAAAGGTCTTTGATTTTAGTTGTACTGTTTCCTCAAATATGGCATCCCTTCTTTGTCAAGTATTGTTAAGCACCTATTCCCTGGGTCTCTTATGGTGGTTTTCCCTACACTAACTAGGACATGCAATGCTGGTCCTTTGTCCATAAACACACTTTTGTGTATATTTGTTTTTCAGCACTTATGAAAAAAGCTGGCACCACAAATGATAAATCCTAACTCTTGTCTTTTTATAAGCTGTCTTTCTATTTTCAGAGTATAATTAAAATTGACCAGAAACTTGAGCATTTTCTCTTCTATTATTTTTTTTTAATTTTTTAAAAATCCCAGTATAGGGCATTTTCTCTTTTAAACAGAAGGGAACATTTTGTGATAAACATTGCCATTTTCTAAGGTTCCTTCATTTGAGAATTTATTTTTCATTTTGAGTTTTTGCAAAACTCTAGGTTCTTTAAAAGATGAAGCCCTTGGTTTTCCCATGGGGTTTTATACAGTATTTGAAATTGAAGCATTAAATAGCTTTTTAAAAAAGAAGGAACAGTTCCCAGAATTGAGATTTCCTAAATGTTAGCGTCAGCCTATGAACACATGAACCCACCCCTCTTCAAAAGGCAGAACAACCTTTCCCATATACTGGTCACGTTGGGATTGATAAAGCTTGTTTTCGTCACAGAAATTATGACCACTTCTGAATTCTGACCAGTCGTGACCAGTGCAGACGTTTTGTTTTATTTAACCATTTAAGTGTCGCCATGCTATCAGTAAAGAGTGTTAGTTGATTGAAACTCCTCTTAAAATTATTCTGTAGATAATTCTATATTTTTTCTGATCAATCCCTTTCTTGGAAAAACCTTGAAATGGTATTTTGATTAAGAGGAAATGCAACTCATTTTCAGTCTTAGAATAATTTAACCTTTACTTTCCTCTAATAGTCATTGTTTTGTTTTGTTTTTTTTCACTGACTACCTACATTTGTTGAGGTGATTTATTCCCTCAAATTCAAAAGTGGTAGAAGGAAAACAAGCAAAGAAATTCATTGTATTTTCAATATTGCTTTTAATTAAATGCTATTAAATATTTATATGCAACCAATAATGTCAATACTACTTTTATCTGAATAAAGATATTATCTGGATGATAATATCTATCATTTGGATGATATTATATGGATGAGAAATAAGGAAACTAGACAAGAAAATGCTGAGAGCCAAACTTGGAAATTTGGACGTTATTATATATTTTAACACTATTATCTGGATGAGAGAATATTATCTGGATGAGAATAAGGAAACTAGACAAGAAAATGCTGAGAGCCAAACTTGGAAATTTGGATGTTATTATATATTTTAACACTATTATCTATTATCTGGATGAGATAATATTATCCAGATGAGAAATAAGGAAACTAGACAAGAAAATGCTGAGAACCAAACTTGGAAATTTGGACATTATATATTTTAACCTACTTTCACTCAGTGTAGAAATTGAATTTGGTGAAATATTTTCCCACTTTCTAAGATCAGGAATGTTGTTCTCTTTCCTCTTCTTTGCCACACAGTTTACTTTTAAATGTAGAACTCATCTTTCATGTTTTTGTTCATTTCCTCACAACCCAACACATGCACCATACATTTTGCTGATTGTTAGACATTTTCCCCATTTAAAAAAATTTCTATGTAATTTGTATTTTAATTGTTGTTAATTTGGAAATATTGTCAAGGAATGTCATAAAAATGTCAGTTTGTTTTTGTATGGCAACAAGCTTTTAGAGCAGGACTGGATATTCTGGCCAAAACTAGGTCAACAAGATTTTTATAAAAATTAGACCCCAGGTGTTTTCCTGTCTGTCCCCACCCCAATCCCCACCCCACCCTCACCCCGGATTTCCCTATAGCTCCTTCCTGGTATTTATTTGGTCTTTATGATTTTAAATTACAAACTGAAGTATCTTTGTATCGACTCTCCTTTTTAGTTCCCAGAACTTCCTGTTTGGCTAAGCAGACTTAGGCATATTCTTTATCTCCTGGAAATTGAATTAGATAATGCCTGTAGGGCATTGGGCTGTAAAAAACACACTCAATAAATGGAAAGAATAGTAATGGGTCTCTTAATGCTGTTATTTGATTTAATTATTTCCCAAGAATCATAATTAGTAGGTACTCTTATTTTCCATTTCACAAATGAGGAACCTGAAGACCCTGGATTTTAATTAACATGCCTAAGGAGTGGAAGTGGTGGTTTTACTCCAATGCAAGGACTTTCATTATTAGCTTTACAACTAGTAAGAGGAATTCACATTGAAGGATGACTATTGATACACTGTATCCTCTGAATATTTGCCTCTCACAAATAACAGCTCATTAATGGAAGTGAATGTAGCATTTATTTGAGGATTGTTTTATCAGGAAGAATTCCTTTTGTTTCTTGTATGTATTCAGGACCAGAAGCTTGCTAAACCAGTTGCAAATATGCTAATTAATGCAGAAGTCATAAGGAATAAACAAACAATCCTTGAAACAAACCCACAAATTTGATATCATGTACTGAAGTAAATGTAGTAAAGCATCTCTCTAATTTTCCATAATGGTTTTCTCAATTATAAGCCAATGCCATTTTTTTATTTCAAATTGAGTAATACTCTAAAAGGTTGTTTGTTTCTTCAGTGCTACAGAAATCTGACTAGTTAAGAAAGCAGCACAACAAATATTAGTAATGAGCTTGTGATAAGCACTGGGTGCTTTTATGTAAGTGATGAATCACCAAATTCTACTCCTGAAACCACTATATGTTAACTAACTGGAATTTAAATAAAAACTGGAAATAATAAAAAAATTAACAATGACTTTTCTATTTTTGCGCCTAAAATGAAGTTTCTGTCAATTCGAAGAAACTTATTAGTTTAGAAGCTATTGCGTTTAGTAGTTTTGAAACAAGATTAATTTTTTTTATCAATTTTGAAATAGTCTGCTGAAAATTGATACTTATTAGTGGCAGTAATTTCAAGGGGAAATAATTTACATTTCCAAAGGCTTCATTGCCATTCCTGTTGCAGGCAACCTCTCCATAAGAGATCTTGTATTTCTAGGCACTTTCATGTAATTCATTTCCTCTCCAAAAGGTTAAAAGTACCATCACATAAAGTTTGAAGGAAAAAGAAATACTTAACCAAAGATGTTAGTTAAGAAGGAAATCCATTTCAATCAAAAGATGTTTAAAATTAATGGAAAGTTATATATATATGTTTATACTTGTTTATTTTCAACTAAATTAAGAATTATAATAAGGGTAATATTCTAAGATTATACTTTAAATTTATTACACTCATATTTCATAATTTAACTGTGGCTACAAGGGAATGTATGTATACATGGAAAGCAGCAATTTCAACTTTTTTATTCTTTTTTATTCTTATGTATGTTGATACACAGTTCTTCCTCCCATACATATGTATATATCTAATATATGTATGTATATGTGTATATATACACATTAAAAATTGAAGACAGTTTATTTTTTATTTTTTTAAAAGATGTTATTTATTTATTTGACAGACAGAGATCACAAATAGGCAGAAAGGCAGGCAAAGAGAGAGAGAGGGAAGCAGGCTCCCCGCCGAGCAGAGAGCCTGATGCAGGGCTCAATCCCAGGACCCTGGGATCATAACCTGAGCTGAAGGCAGAGGCTTTAACCCACTGAGCCACCCAGGTGCCCCCAAAATAGAAGGCAGTTTAAATTAGAAATTACCTTTGCCTACTTAGATAAAATCACAAAATGTTTGATATTTATTTTGAGAACAGAGGAATGATTTCCATTTATTTCTGGACTGGTGAAAGATTGTTTCTTGCATGTGTGGTCATATTCAGTGTTTTAAATACATTTATTAATAATCAATAAGATTACACTAAATGTGGAGAAATTGAGTTACGAGACCATGTGAAAGAGAACATTTAATTCTTTACACAGCACTGGAAAGCATGGAAGGATATTATTATAGAGACAATGTTTCAGTGGAAGAATTTCAAGCCCAGATAAATGCAGCCTCATTGGAAAAAGTCAAACAATACAACCAAAAGCTCAGGTATGTAATTGTTTAATGTTTTTAAAAAATAAGCTTTTATATTTTGTCAGGGACAAGATGAATTATGTTTTTGACATACTCATTATTAAATGATGGATGATGATATTTTTTGATACAAAGTCTTTTTATTTAGGGTTTAATATTTCAAATATTCTAATGAGTACACTTTTTAAAAATAAAATACAAAAAATGTTTGAAAATTTTTGTGCTATTGTCTTAATTGCTGAAGAAGATCAAAAATTAAATATTTATTACACCATCTTCAGGGGTACAGAAAGCATGGATATTTTTTAGGTATCCCCAAGAGGTTACGGTGGTTTAAGGATAAATAAAATAGGTTCCTTTATGTGCCATTAAACACCTGGCACCTTGACATAGAGAGAAGAATATGGTTAACACAGAAGATATGACACAGCATGTACTTGGTATTGGAAAAATATCTACTTTCAAATACATACATTAATGTTTGGATTTTGCTGTTTTTTCTCTCTAAAGATAGTGTATTGGCAGAATGATCATGGCAGGGAAAATTATAAACAGTAAGTGAAAGGGAAATGTCTTATAATTCAAAGTTTTAATTTTTGACAAATTATTAGCATATATATCTCCCTCCTACCTTATGAATTATTCTGTAAGGAGGTCATCTTTTTAAATTACTTACAGTTTATAGTTTCTATTTTTAAAAGAAAAATGTTCTCGTTCTACCTTAAGCCTTAATAATTCAAAATTAACTATTGTGACATTTGTCAGATTTGTCCACAATATGACTAAACTCTGAGTATAAATTAATTACTAAAATTCCTGTATATGGGGAAGTGCTGGATCTCATAGTTGTGACCAATAGGCTTTCTTTCACTATGGATGCTTTGTCTTTCTCCTCCTGCCTCACACAAACCTGTCCCTTTTCCTTCACGTTTTATTCTGTTCCACCATTTCATCACTTGTGAAGCTCTCAGGCTCAAAGCCCCCAATATCTATTTGATTTCCCATTTTCTCTTCCTCCTAAAATGTCGGTTCGAGATCCTGATGAATCTGACTAAAATGTCTCTTGGACTATGCCCATTTTATTACTAGTCCAGATCAGTATTTCCCAAAGATATATAATGTACTGACTTCTTTCACAGGGAAAACCAAAAAGTTAATCTTGAATTCTTAGTGTGTCCACTGACTAAGAAACACTGACTAAAAAAGCTTAAGCTCAGTCTTGTGAAAATCTTCAGTTGAAGACCATCATCACAAAAGACAACCTTGGCTTTTGTTAACTGATCAAATACATTCTTAGGCTATCTTTGAAATAAAGACACAAAATTAAAACATTTGTATAGAACACATGGGCCCTGAGAACACATTCCCAGAGCCCAGTTTGACCATTGGTCTAAATGGTCAAAAAGTCTAGACCACTGCTGTCACATCCTAACCATCTCCTGTCGGTACCACCCAGTGTTGTTTTAGACTACTCAGGATTTTGCTTCCAGATAATAATTTTAAGTCATATCTTACTATGTCACTCTCTGGCTCACAGGATATGGTGATTTCTTATTGCCCCAAAAGGGAGCAAGACCTTCTTAGCATGGCAGTCAGAATTTTTCAGGACTTGGGGCCACCTGGCTGGCTCAATCTGTTAAGCCTCGGATTTTTTATTTTAGTTCAGGTCATGATTTCAGGGTCCTGGGTTGGGAACCCCCCCCTCCTGTCCCTCCCTCATCACTCAGTGGGGAGTCTGCTTTCTCCCAGTCCCTCTACCCCACCTCTTTCCACTCACGCTCTCATGTGCACGCCCACACTCTCTCTGAAACAAATAAATAAATGACTCTTTAAAAAAAAAAAAAAAGATTTCTAATGACTTGATCTGAGATTTCTTTTCTCCACCTATGCTCCAGCCATGCTCTACTCTCATTTCTAGTCATGCACCATAGTTTCCTTCACCCATGACTTTTCACTGTCCACCTAGCATCCATGTCCTTTCTCTCCAGCAGTTTATAAAAGTACTATTCATATGATTCAGTGTCCAGCTCTCGTATAGTCTTCTTCATAAAATATTTTTCTTTTACTATTGGGCTGGGATGAGATACAAGAAGCAAAATCTCCCCATATCAAGAATTTTAGGAATTAATTTATCTTCGGAGTTTACCCATACGGTGGGCAAACCGAAAATGTCACAATAGTACTTTTGAATTAAGGCTTAGGGTAGAACAAGAACATTTTTTCTTTTAAAAATAAAAGCTAAAATCTGTAAGTAATTTAAAAAGAATCCATTAGGTTCTCTAGAAGTCCCCTAGAAGATTCTGATGTGTGGCACGTATTGCAAATCAATTCCCTAGATCCTGGAGCTCTTAAAGGATGATCCCCAGACTAGCAGGTCAATGCCATCTGCAAACTTCTTAAAAAAAAAAAAAAAAACAAAAAAAACTCTGGGGTGAGCCCAGCAATCTGTATTGTAACAAGCCTTCCAGGTGGTTCTCATGCATGCTCAAATTTCAGAGCCACTGCACTAGGCTAAGTGAATGTCCAATCACTCTGCCAGTCTCTCATTTTACTTCATTTATGGCTACTACAGAATTTAGCTTTTCTCCCTGAGGATACAGTTATGTGTACCGATTTCTCATCTTCTTTATTCTATGATAAGCTCCTTAAGATGAGGGATACTTCAAAAAAAAAAAAAAAAGATGAGGAATACTTTTATCTTGGTGTTTCCTGTGGTGTCTATCAAAGTATTTTGCATAAGATATTCTCCAAAATGTATAATCAATTGCATCAAATTATTTAGGTATAACAGAAATAGGGATGTAACCTAGCATTCACACCCCTGGATATTTTTTAAAGCAGAAATATAATAGATACTCATATATAACAGATACCTGATAAGATGTTTAAGATTCTTTATTAAGAAAAAACGGCATTATACTAATGCATGCTATCTTCTTCACATAAGAAAACATTTTAATGTATCTTTTCCGGAGAAATATTTTGAAAAGCAATAAACTCCTCAGTAAAAATTAGTATCCTTGTCAGTAATTAGCTGTTCTATATCCTACTTGTTGCATATTTAATTTCCTTTACACAGGAAGACAATTATTTTCCTCTTTACTTCCAGTAATGCCTTTCTTCCTGCTTACTTCTTGAATAAGGGTGTTAATTTCTTCCTTAATTTATCCTGTTACTGTGTAACCACAAATATTCTGAAACTGCTTTTAGGTCGTCTGTTCTTGGTCTGAGGGGCTACAGGCCAACAGTGACCATTTCTTTAAAGGGCCTTTTACTATCCATTGTAGAAAAATAGCTCTCAGGTGTCTCTAGCTCCTCATAGCCCAGAGTTGGTTTTTGGTTTTTTTGTTTTTTTAACACTTTCACAGAAAACCACTTCATTCTGGATGTCAATTTATTTGCTAATTAGACCTCAGAAAAGGCCTTCTTAGCCATTCAGCCTTAAAAGAGACTAAAAAATGTAAATAAATGAACTAGTGTTTTAATAGAAAACATTCTTTAGATTACAAATTTCAGAAACCAAACTCAAAGCATATATAACATGTATATCCAGGGGTGTGTCTGCATTAGGCAAAGTTGGATCCGAGGGTATGGACGTCAAGAATCTCTTTCTTTCCCTGTCACTTGGTACTGCTTTCCTCTCTGTGGGATTCATTTTCAGGCAAGGTTGTTTCACATTTGAGTAGAGATGGTCAGTGAAGACCAGTGTTGGATTCAAAGAAGAGAAAGTGTCTAACCCCATTACCCCTCCATGGAGAGTTCCAGCAAAAGACCTGAGGAGGCACTCATTAGCCTGATCCAAGTCATGAGCCCATTCTTGGGTAGGCTTAGCACCACAGATCAATGGGCTATCACAAAAAGTGCAAAGTAAGGATGCTGGACAAGAGGGAACAATGGATTCCATTCTAGTTATAGAGATTTCTCCAGAACAGCAAATAGTTGGAAATAATTTGCTACTTAAAAGATGATGACAGTTATAATATCTATCAGTTTTTAAGAACATATCAAGTCAGTCATAATGCTAGGCGAGTAATCTGGATTATTTAACAAACCAGTGAGTTTTATATTATCATCTCCACTTGAAGGGAAACTTACACAAATTTACCCAGGTAATAAGTAGTAAAACCAGGATTTAAATTACAGACTTTTTTCTCTTTAGAGTCTATACTTTTTGTACTATGTTAGGCCATCTTAGTTACTGGAGTGAACATAATATACTAAAAATATGTTATCTGTTACTAAAGTGTCAGATACTGCCAAGTGCTCCCAATTGCCCTGATTTTGGACCATCAGTTATTCATTGATTCAGTGTGCTCATGAATTTTCCATTTCTATGAAATTTAGAAAAACAGGGAAAGAACAAATAAATAAATCTATAAACAAATTATTGTAGATGGTGAAAAGTGCAATGAAGAAAAACTAAAACAAGTTATCATACCAGTAGACTGGTTATTTAGAGGAGGTGGTTAGCAATGACTTAATTATTAAGTGGTATTTGGAGAAAAGACTGAATCAAAAGGAGACAGCCTTGCCAAAATTGGGGGGAAGTTCTTTCCCAAAACAGTGAACTGATGTACATAAATCACGAGAATAAGCTTATCATTTTTAAGGAAGACGAAGAAGGCCAAGAGGATTCTAGACATTAAGGATAATGCATGTTGAGAGATATTTGTAGACACTTGGTTATATAGGGCTGTAGGCCATTATAGGTGGTATAGATTTTATTGTAAGTACAATGCAGAAGCTATTGGAAAGTTTTTGTTAAATTATTGTTGTCCATTTGTATCTTACACATTGTCCATTTGTATCTTCTACTGCAAATAACACCCAAAATGGCTAAAGTTTTCATTAAGTGATCTGAGACCAGCTGGCTGGTCTGACAACTCCTCTTTCAGTCTCTGTCGAAATACAGACCCTGCAGTACAGCTGGGGAGTCTTTGCCATATGCATCATAGCCCTGACACTGGTTGCCTGAAGACACTCTGGTTTAGCTGTTACCCCCAATGAACGAGTTTCAGCCAGCAGAAATGTTTAACAGCTCTGCCTAAAATATATCATCCTATGCCAAATCAGACAAAGTTCTTGATTATTAAGAAATAATACCATGGAAGGGTTTCCCTGATGTCTTCTATGCTTCCTCAAATTCAGTGAGGCAACTGATGAAATGGGAGAAGTTATTTACAAATGACATATCTGATAAAGTGTTAGTATTAGAACTTAGAAACTCAACCCCCCCCCAAAAAAAAACCAAATAATCCAATCAAGAAATGGGCAGAAGACATGAATAGACATTTCTCCAAAGAAGACATACAGATGGTTAATAGACACATGAGAAGATGCTCAGCATCACTTATCATCAGGGAAATACAAATCAAAACTACAATGAGATATCACCTCTCTCCAGTCAGAATGGCTAAAATTAACAACACAGAAAACAAGATATTGGCAAGGATGTGGAGAAAGGGGAACCTCTTACATTCTTGGTAAGAATGCAAAACTGGTGCAGCCGCTCTGGAAAAAAGTATGACAGTTCCTCAAAAAGTTAAAAATAGAACTATGTTATGATCCAGCAATTGCATTACTAAGTATTTACCCAAAGGAAACAAAAATATTTATTCAAAAGGATACATGCACTCTAATGTGTATTGCACCATTACCAACAATAGCCAAATTATGGAAAGAGCCCAAATGTCCATTGACCAATGAATGGGTAAAGATGTGGTATATATATTCAATGGAATATTACTCAGCCGTTAAAAACAAGAATGAACTCTTGCCATTTGCAATGATGTGGTTGGAGCTAGAGAGTATTATGCTAAGTGAAATAAGTCAGTCAAAAAAGACAACTGCCATATGATTTCACTTACATGTGGAATTTAAGAAACAAAACAAATGAACATAGCAGGGAAAAAAAGAGGCAAACCAAGAAATAGGTTCTTAACTCTGGAGAACAGACTGATGGTTACTGCAAGGAAAATGGGCAGGGGGATGGGTTAAGGTTGTGGGCTTTCAGGAGAGCATTTGTGATGAGCACTGGGTATTGCATGTAAGTGATGAATCATTAAATTCTATACTTGAAATTAATATTACACTGTATATTAATTAACTGGAACTTAAATAAAAATTTGGAGAAGGAAAAAAAAAGTAATTGCTTGTCAAGTGTTTAACTCAGAAATTCTAATCCAGAAATTTAGGAGAAGGGGCATTCTTATTCCCTACCTTCACCATCCTCATGCAATTTTATTCTCTATCTTCTACCTCAGGCTTTCCTTTTTATTCCCTCTGGCCATGAGCCATCTTTCCCATTAGCATCATTTTTTCCTGACCTACATGGTTGTAATTTATCATTACCACACCCTTTGATTTTAATGTATCCTGCTTATTGGCAAAAAAATAACACTGCATGGTGATCAGTGAGACAAAATATAATGTAAATGAGAACAGTATCCTGTGTATTAAAATACTCCTTTCAGTTTGAGGGGTCTAGATGGTTATTTTTTAAATATTATTTTCTGTATAAAGTCAACAGTAAAATATAACAGAAAAATTAAAGGCAGCAAGTTGTATATTAGTTATTGAGATCATTTATTATTTTTGTGAAGTGGTAACTTCATACTGAATTTTTTAGGGTTTATAATTTTGGATATCTAAATATAAATCCATCTCTTTACAGAAATAAACCAATAAAATATTCAAAGCATATATTCTCTTAAGGTATACCCTTGTGAATACAGAATTTTCTTTAAAGAAAGTTTTTTAAAAGCCAAAATGTAGTTTATATAACAAGCAGAAGGAAGATGGAAATCTTATCTTTGTTAACAAGAAATGCTATACAGATACCAATCTCAGAGGCGTATATTTTGAACGATTTTTTCAACTGAGAAATGTCTGGCCAGAAGTATGCCTGTGTTTGGGTATTCCCATGATAGCACCTCCATGAAATGTGTCATCTCTTTCTACTTCTGAGGAAGAGAAATGTCAGTGACTATGTTCTCCTGGCATAAGATAGATATCAAGGGTAGCATGGACTCACTGCCATTTTTTGTCTTTAAGTACAGCTATCAAACAGCATGAGAAAAATAGAACACCAGGACCTGAGCCTTTGCATCCGTCTCCTCTCGTGAGATCATACCCCCACTCCTGTTTCTGTCTTCCCTCAGAGTCTTCAGTCCATAAAAATACTCTTTTCTAGTCCTTACTTGGATGGCAAACAGTATGTCCAAGCTTGAAATGGCATATTTTGGTTGTTCTATTGATGAGGAACTGTGAAAGCTACCTTAAATCAACAAGAGGATGGATTTAATGAAATCTGAGAGAGAGAGACAATAAGAGAGGGAGAAGGAGATAGAAAGAGACAGAGAGAACATTAAATAGAATATAAATAATGCCTTTGTCCTCCAATTGTTTTCTTTATAAAGCTGCAGCTTTTTGAGTTATTAAATGATGCGATTTTTTTAATTAACTGTAAACATTCCAGATGCATATTTATCTCCTCTGTAGCAGTTTTATGTTTGTTTCTCATTCTGTCCTTCAGCTGAGTTTCATTTTTTTTAATATTTTAAGATGCATCCATATTTCTGTTTCTGTAAGACAAGCTGTAAACTCAATGTGTATATTCAATCTCTTTCTGTTTTCAAACCAGGAACACAGAGTTTCCAGGTTGTAAATTTTGTTTTATATTAGAAGTGATTCTTCAATAGCAAGAGAAAAACATCTAAGTCTACAAAAAACTTGAATTCATTTATAAGGCTTAAAAATTTTTCGAATCCTTTTCTATACATGAATTATATAAAGGATTTAACATTTACAGAATACAAGTTATACTTAAGTGCCAAATTCTCACACAGTGTAAATCTAAAGGAACTGCTGGATACTGATATTTATTCACTCTGGGAAACAAACTGAGGGTTTTGGAGGGGGGTGAGGGGTAGGTAATACCTACCTGGTGGTAGGTATTATGGAGGGCACGTATTGCATGGAGCACTGGGTGTGATGCATAAACAATGAATCTTGGAACACTGGAAAAATAAAGTTTAAATAAAAAAAAGAAAAAGAGAAATAAACCCTGCATGCTCACCAAACACCAGGGATCGCGCTTCACATTGGGGCCATTGCAATACACAAGATGATGCTGTCACACAGGAAAATTTTGCCTGTGGGTTATGATAAATATTAAACAAAAATTTTACTAATAATTTACAGCAATATGTGAAAAATGTATGTAGAGAATGTGTAAGGTACTATGTAGGTGTGTAAGAAGGGAATCAATCTTAATTGGGGGTGGGATGGGAAGACTGTTGAAGGTTTTGGGAATGAATGCTTTGAGGGAGTGACATTTATGCAGAGATCTAAAGGAGATGGGCTTGCATGGGCTTGCAGTGTTTAAGGGACAGGGAATGGCAGATGAAGGTGTGCAGAAGGGGTGTTTCCTAGCAGAGGGAAGAGCATGTGTAAAAATCCTAAAGGGGGAAGGAGAAATTTTAAAGTGTGTGTTGACTAGAATTCAAGAGGAAGAGGGGCGTGAGACAGATGTGTTAACAGAATCCCTCCCATACTTCCTTCACTAACAGTTCTTCCTCAATTTCTTTAAGCCAGCTGTCACCCAGGGCATGCTTCAGCTCTTTCCATGTGCTGAAAGAGTATAATTATTTAAGATCCATCTCAAATTTATCTTCCTGCAGGAAGCCTTCAGTTATAGCCTCAGCTGAAATTAATCACTTTCTTTTTTAAGACTTAATAATTTCTTTGATTTCACTTGTTTTACTTGGACTTGAGTGTTATTTACCTGTCTTGCTCAGTACATATGAGGCCAACCAGACCCTAGTTCTCCACTGTGCTTGGTATGTAGTAAGTACCATAAAAATAGTTGAATTGAATTGGAAATCAGGTTAGTTGCAATGTAATGATTCTTCTATTTTTGTGCTATTAGCATTTTATTGAATTTATTCCAGTATCCAGGCTACTTCTTTTTATATCCAGAAGATTAAGTCCTATTTGAAGGGTACAGATGCTGACTCTGTTGGATACCTCTCTCTCAAGAAAATTATCAGTGGAGCCAAGGTTCATAAATTTCACATGGGACAAGATCCGATGAAGTTGAAATTATAATGACACTTTCAGAATAACATATCTCTTCTTTATTTGAGAAATACTGTAATTCTATCAAACGTTGCCATCATTGCTTTCTGAGACTGAGATGTGGCTGCATATACATTTATGCATGTAGTCTTTAATTTATCTGGACTGTACTTACTCTTGTCTGCATTCAGATGAATTCATTTGTTCTTGAGAAGCTGTAATTATGTCTAATATTTATTTTTATGTTACTTTAAGGGAATTTTTAATGCAGGTTTTAAATAAGGACAGCAAATGAGATTCAAATTATGTGTTTTCACATTTTTGTGATAAATCTTTCATTGTGATAATATTTATCAAGGATGAATAGATATTCTGACTGACAAGGAGAAGCAGATCATCTTTAAAACAATCTTTTATCTCCCTGATATGAGGAATTTGAGAGGCAGGGTGGGAGGTTTACAGGGTAGGGAAGGAAAAAATGAAACAAGATGGGATCGGGAGGGACACAAACCATAAGAGACTCTTTTTTTTTTTTAAGATTTATTTATGTATTTATTTATTTATTTATTTATTTATTTGACAAACAGAGATCATAAGTAGGCAGACAGGCAGGCAGAGAGAGGGGGTGGGGAAGCAGGCTCCCCACTGAGCAGAGAGCCAGATGTAGGGCCTGATCCCAGGAGCCTGAGATCATGACCTGAGCCACCCGGGAGACTGTTAATCTCACAAAAGAAACTGAGGGTTTCTGTAGGAGGAATTGGTATGGAGAGTGTAGTTGGGTTATGGACATTGGGGAGGGTATGTGATATGGTGAGTGCTGTGAAATGTGTAAGGCCAACAATTCACAGACCTGTACCCTTGGGGCAAATAATGCATCATATGTTAATAAAAATATTAATTAAAAAGATGCAGGTTAGTAGTGAAAGCAGAAGGATAAAACAAAATCATCTTTTAAAGAGAAGAAAAAACCTTTGAAGAAAATTGCCTCTATCTCAAAGTAAAAAAAAAAAAAAGCTATTGTTTTCATCAAAGCAAAGGGAAGATCAAAGTTCTTTTTCCTTAGAATTTCCTTTGGAATAAATGAGAGCTAGAAGTGTCACAAAGCATACCCTGAAGAATCAGGGAAATATACTCTGTGAGGAAAAATTGTCAGTGCTTATGGAAGCAAGATTGATTTTTATTTTTAACTCTGCTGACGTTTCTAGCTCATCACAAGGACAGTCTTAAAAAATTATATTCAAGTCATCTTAGTCAAGCTCTTCTGTGAATTGTTTCCTATTCCTTTTGTTCATTGCCTTTTTGCTGACATTTCAAACTTCTTTTGTCTGTCAGATGTACCGTGGAAACTTTGCCCCAATACCAGTCAGGAAATTTAGCTTGGGTCTAGAACTTTTGATTCAAAAGACATAACCATGACTTAAAAGAATTTTAGGTAGATTCACTAAAGATCATTATTTGTGTGAAGCACAGAACATTATGTTTATAAAATTAGCTGTCTAGTAACATGGACCACCCAACTTCAACTGAGGGCAAAGTTCTGTCTTCTATAGATTCAAGTTTGTGTCATTCTGTCGGTCATACAGGAAGAAAATCAAATATATTTTTGCTTGGTTTTTGGTAGTTTCAGCCAGAATGACTCTAATTAGCTAAGCTGTTTTGGCCATTTCTTCTCCATTTTTCCTGACACACCCCCAAATTCATGCCCCAAAAGGTCTCACCAGCTCCCATAAATTAGTCTTTTTCTTTATATTTCCTTGTACACCTCGAACATTTATCACATCATGCATTTTATTCTTTTTATGTGTTTCTGTTTCTCTTTTTCCCTTGTATTTTTCTTTTATCATTGCTGATAAGTTATCTGTTAATAGATGACTAATAAATGTTTGTATGTGTCAAAAGCTGAGGTAACCCAGCTAGGAAACAATATAAACAGCAATGGGTTCCTGACCTACGTCATGATGACTTCAACATAATATTTGGAGAATGGTATGGACTTATAATGTCAATGATGAAAGAATCTTCCTAGCCATTCCCATTCTGTTTTGAGTATGTTCTTCATGGTTCAACAATATTTATTGCACCCTTATATGCAAATGCAGGAATGTGATATAGCATGGGAAATACAGAGATGAATCAGGCAGTACGTCCTTGAGAATCTGAAAGGAGAGGAAGAGTGAATGTGGTAAACAAGCTATTTCAAAATACCCTACTAACACCATGGTGGAGGTAACAGGATGCCCAGAAACACAGAAGAAGAACACCTAGGGAAGACCGAGGAGCTCAGGATGGGATGCTCTGACACATGAAGGCCAGTGGGCCAGGAGAAGAAGGGGAGAGAAGCTATCTCATGAGGAGGGAACATTATGAGCAAAGACCTGCAGAAACACATAGGGCAATACAGGAGGTGGGCAAAAAGGAAACAGGGGTGGTGGGCAGGAGGGGGCCACAGTGCCGGGGTTGGGGGAGGGAAGTTTGCATTTTAAACTGAGCACTTTGGTGATACCAGTGGGGGCAAATTAGGGGTGAGAACAAGACTAGAGTCAGAGAGACTGGTTAGGAAGCTACTAAGATCATTCTGGCAAGAGATAATAACCCTGAGAAGACAAAAATGAAGATGGAGAAGAAGGCATAGATTTTAGAAATATCTGGAAAGTCTCCCTCATTGAATACATATGGAGGGAAAAGGAGACCCACTGGATTGGACACCTGGATCATTGTCTGATATAGTGAGGGAACAAGAGAAGAAGGGTCTTCAGGATGAGTGGCAACATACGGAATTGAACTGGATTTCAGATGGAGCATTTACATTCAGGAGGCTCTATCCAGTAGGCTGGAGAGGTAAATAGATGAAACCAAAATCATACATGAGATTTCCCAGGTGATAGTGCCACATATACAGAGAGGTGAAGTGAATTGCTCCAAGTCAGGCAACTGGCAATGAGGGGCAAAGGCTCAAACTTATTTACAGCTCTAAAATGTATGCTTTTGTTACAGTGTTCCACTGCTTCTCCAAAGTAACAAATGATCCCCGTAATCCTGGGTGTGGCTTGGGAAAATGATTTAATGGAATTTTAATTACTTACTATGGAAGAATAGTTGCATACAACACAAACACGTGAAATCTTCTTTGAAAAAAAGGAGAATTCTGAAGTGTTTTAAAGGACACAGAAGAATTCTGGTTTGTTTTCTCTGAAAAGGGAGGTTTCCACAGCTGTAGAACTAGAGAAGAAGATCTGACAAAGACCAGAGCAGAAGAAAAAGGCAAAAGGGACTAAAATTGTTGAATCTCACTGTTACTTGAAAACAAAAGAAAGTATCTCTCTAGAGTTTGGCTGTGAATCAAACTCACTAATGTATTTTTGTCCTTGTAATGAATGCACCGCGTATTACACACTGTCAGAGAAGGAGAAATCATCTGCATACATTTTAAAAGGCATCAAAATGGATTATCAGCCATGTTCTTTGCATCAAATTCCAAAATTAAGTATTGAAATATGTACCATGTAACATTACATATAATACTATATAATTAAAATTATGTAATGATACATTATAATTAAATATTAAATAGGATAATACTCAACTTAGGATAGAATAATACCTAACTTAGAATATTTTCCTTTGCCTATTCAAATATTAATATTTTAGTCATGTAAGATTAAAAGCCCACAGTTCTATTCCATTCATAGCATATTTTATATAATTATGTATACATTAGTAAGTTAAAAGCCTCTTAGATGTGCTTCAGTTTGTGAAAGCTTTGAACTTCACCTACTTGAGATATTAGTGAACTCAGATGTAAAATTAGACACATTTAGAAAACACAATGGAGGATAATAGATGAACAAATCCCTTCCTAGTCTTATGGAGAAGCATTTTTAGTAGATCTAATGACATTCATAGCATTTCTTATGGGCCAAATGAGAAAAAGCAGAAACATTCTTAACAGACCAGGTGGATTTAGGTCAGGGGAAAAAATTTCAGTTAGTTTGTAAATATGCAATTTCTACAGTAAAATGAATAAGAAGAAACAAACCGCTATTGATCTGGAATTGCCTGCTTCATTATTACACCAGAGGATGGAGAGTCAGTCAAACCTGGATTCCATTCCCCGCTCTTACTGTGAGCTTTGATTTCCTTATTTGTCCACTGGAGCTAGTGATGCTTCATAAGCTGCTGTGAGTATTAGCTGAGAGGAGGTGCGTACAATCTTCAATATTTGCTTAATGTGAAGAGTAACAAATCATGAAAACTTGTATCTGAAGATGGGTTTTCGTGGAAGAAAACACATTGGTTTCTCCAAGATTTTTGTGTGTTGGGACAGCTGACCTCATTGCCCAGTGGCAATGGGGAACTATCTTCCAGTGAGACAGAGAGGGAACTTGCCTAAAAAACTATGCAAAATGGAGCTAGAAGATCCTTATTTGTGCACAGAAATAATCCTGAGAATAAGCCAGATACTGCGTTTGATTTCATACCAGAAAGCTAAGAGGATAAGAGATGATGGTGGAAAACTATCCAGAGGATGTATAGCCCTCACTGTGCTTCCAGTCCTGGATTTAGCCCAAAGGCAGAAAAGATGGCTGCCCAGCTCCACTATGGATAAGGTAGCAGAACACTTCGAAGCACCTTAAATGAGAGAACTAGGAGCAGGAACTTTTTTATACACTGTGGAAATAAAAGCTAAATGGAACATAATGGCATTTAGCTCTGCTTCGCCGCATCATGAATACTACCAGATTCTTTAGGCAATTAATGAAAGATTGTCATTAAAGCCATTCATGTTATTCTGCACTCAAAGATAAAATTTATGAGGGATGACTGGGTGACTCAGGCAGTTAAGCTTCCAACTTTAATTTCAGCTCAGGTCCTGATCTCAGGGTTGTGAGATTGAGCCCTGCATCAGGCTCTGTGCTCAGTGGGGAGTCTGCTTGAGATTCTCTCTCTCCTTCTCCTTTTCCTCCCTACTCTCTCTCTAAATAAAATAAGTAAATATTTTTTAAATAAGTAAATAAATACAAATTATGAATGAAATTGTGATTCCCCATATTCAATTCTTTATGTATACTTTGAACAACACTGTGTATACCAATATTTAAAGCTTTTAATAGGAGAAATGAGCTAGTTTCTTGCTTAGTAACTTATCTAGGTCAGGATGTCAGTATAGTTTGCAGGGGGAGATGTACACTTAAACTCTCTCCATGCCTATTTTAATATCTCATATACTAGAAGAAAACAAATCTTACTGAGATATGTTGATGGGAAGGGAGGGAAAAAGTCAAGAGCAATTTCTTAACAAAAATCCAATGAAATTATATTGTCACCTATAAATTATGGATAAATATTACCAGTTTTATTTTTCTAATTTAGATGATGTTAAACCATCAATTTAAAAAATTCTGATTAATAAATAAAATGACTGTAGAGGTGATGGGTTTTAAATAAAAACAAATTCCTATGTTTGCATTCAATTTTTATACACTTTTGGTTCATAACTGACCAACTAACCTTCAAATATCACTTAGTTCAGTGGGGCCCTCCTGTGCATGATTGTTTTGTGACTCACAGCACATGTGACTTACTGCACTGTACTGGTCTATACCTTGTTCAATAAAACAAGTGCTTTTAAATGCTTTGGATGTTGATACCATGTAAATTGTTACACAATTTCTAACTTTTTCTTGACAAATTATTTACTTTAGTCTTCAGACCACATTTTGAGCAGCACTGAGCTAGAAGACATAGGCTGGGATTTCAAATAAATAGTTACTAGTGCGAGATGTAGCTTTGGCCTTTCATATGTTTGTGTGTGCTCCCTAAACAAGGATGAGAACTGAAAAGGGAGCTGAGGGCAGATTCTGAAGGAAGGAGAGTAAGCTTGCCTTGTGTCTGGGTGAAGAAATGTTGCTGAAGTCAACACTGGGGCCAGGGTTGGACTATATTAGAGAAGCAGATATAGGAAGAGCCAGCGTTGAGAGCTTCTGTTTTCCCATAAAGAAAGCCTGCTGTAGTCAGGTCCTTCAGACCCTACCAGGGAAGGAAAGACAAGTTCACACCTCATGTGTACCAGAATGCAAGTTTCTAAGGGAACCTGTTCATGGATCTATCACTAAAACATGGAACACTACTTTATACCCAAAAAAGATGTTCAAAAAATATTTTTGAAGTAACTGAGTGAAAGTACTGACCACACATTTCTTATGTACAGAAAACCATAATGTAGGATGAGTTGTTTTGATTGTTGTTGTTTTTACTCTCAAGTCCCTAAATGCCATGAAGTTTTCAGAAGATTTAGGGAGATTTACAGTAAGTTTATCAACAATAAGGACAAGAGGGAGGTCTTTTAAGTTTCACATCATTTACTTCTTCTCTTCTATTTAATACAACATAGCAGATCCATGACAAATAAGGGATAGAGCTGTCTCTCTTTACCTCCCTCTCTCTCTTTCCCTTCTCCTTCATACCTACCCTCTCTCTTGTCTGTCTTATCTATTTCCTCCTCCTTTCTTTACCCTCTTTTCCTTTTCTTTCTTTTCTATCCTTCCTTTTATTTTCTTTCATTTATTCATTCAACTACTGCTTATATCTGCTGAGTAATCTCCCAATGGCAGTTGGGAGATTAGGGAGAAAGACCATTTGTCATGTCTTCCCTTCTCTCCAGAAGATAAGTAGCTTTCTACAGATTTAAATTCCATGGCCTGAATGGACTATTCTTTTTTACCACTCTTAAGATTCTCCTTATGCTGTAAAGACCCTTCATTCCCTTTGCCTAAGGGCCACTTGTCATAATGTTCACTTTAGCACTCTGCTAAGCTTTATTATTTTAGATCACTTATCATGCTGACTGTAATTACCTGTTTATTGTCCTCTCTCAAATGTAGCTTCTTTGCAAGTAAATAATTGTCTTATTTTCACCCTTTTATCCACAATACCTGCCACTGTACCCATCTTATTATTTATTATTATTGTCTATTGAACAAATGATCAAATTATGATTATTGCTTATTGATCAAATGAAGAAACACACAATCTGGAGTTTAGAGATGTGCATATTTGGGTATCTTGGAGGAAAAAAAAAAGACTCAAGAGAGTGTTCAGAGTGAGAATAGTGATGTAGGACAGAAAACAGATGTTGGAGGAATAGGTAAGGAAGACAAGCGCATGGAGGGAGACAGAAAAGGCAAGCTTAAGTGAATGTATGAAAACCAACAAAGCACAAGGCTAATGTTAAAAGACTTAGTGAATAGTGAATTGAGGGTGACTCCTATATAAGAAGAGATTGAGAAAACAATGTCTGGGATTGGACAGTATAAAGTCATTGTCATTGACATCCTTAGGCAGAACGATTTGTAAAGGGTGATGGGTAGAGGTCTGGCTACAATCAACTGAGGGGAGTGGGTTGCAGGTTTGGAAGTGGGATTAGCAAATTAGACTTCTTTAGGAGAAATTTAAATGGAAGAGGAAGGAGGTTATCAGACAGTATCTAAAAGATTAAGAGTCAGTGCAAATTTATTCTCATTAGTTCATCTAGTTAAGAATGAAGTTGATCAAACTTACTGTTCTTTGTGGGAAGGAATCAGTAGTGCATGAGAGTCCTCCTTGTTAAGCAAAACTGATCCTCATTTTTATTATTTACTTATGCTTCATTTAAAAAATATTTACTGAGCAACTGCTTTGGGTCAGGCAGTGTTTCAGGTGCAAGTTATAAGTGAAATGATGTAGTCCCTGCCCTCATGGAGATTATATTCAATTCCAAATAGTTCTTTAAAACTTACCTTTGATCATTTTGCTCATCTGAGGAATGAAATTAACAAAAAGACAGTCCCAAGGGAGCTTTAATTAAGTAATGCATTTTTCACTTACCATATTCTGCTAATGACGTCTTTCTAATTTCTGTGTATCCATACTTCTAGTTTTATTACCTTTTCCCACCCCTTCTCTCTGAAGCAAATGTCTACAGTTATTAGTAAGAGGAGACTCACCTCTGAATAGTTGTCTGCCTTAATATCTTCGAAGTCAGTAACAGTTCCACACTGCCTCAAATGATTTTAATTATGTACTTTGGAAGTTGAAGATGAGGCGGTCTTTTTCATACAGTTGTCTTTTTCCTATTATAAGGTTCTTAAACAAAATAGTGAGTATATATATATTTTTTGTAATGGAGGAAACTTATGCTTGGCAATTTTTTCTTGACCAGTAGTTACCATTCATGATAGATGATTTCCAATTCTTTCTGACACACACTTCCTTTTTTTGAAAGAAGACCCATTTTCTTTGGAAATGATTTAGAGCTGTCACTTATCAATAAATTTAGGAAATTTAATTTAGGTACCTTAGGAAGTTTATTTACTGTACCAAAATATATCGAACACTCATAGTTGTGGGTGGTGCTATGCAAAGTAATTGAGTAAAAAAGATAAACTGTACATTGGCTCGGTCTTCAGGGTGCTAGTAGTTGGGAGGAAAGAAACATGTAAACAAATCCTCACAGTACACAACAGTAGATATCAACATTAAGGAAGGTACTAGGTGCTGGAGAAATGGAAGAGCCTTTGACTCTGAAGATACTGAGGAAGTATGAGAGAGGAGGTGATGTTCAACATGGGTCTTAAATAATGAATAATAATGGGAAGTGATGCCAGCAAGATGAAGGTACAGTAGTTTCCAGTGTCCCTCCACTTACAGAAACATTAATTTGAACAAATATCTATGAACAAAATTACCTTAACAGGAGCAAAAGATACTAGGTGAAGGATTATAGCACCTGCATGGATCATGGAAATAAGAAAATATGCATTATATTACCCCCCATCAGCCCTCCCTTAAACCTGGCTAACCCAGGATAAAGAGATACACACTCCCCATGGAGTAAAAAGAGTGATGTGAGCACCCAACTTCACCATAATCCCAAGAATCAGGCCTACATCAGTGCCAGACCAACCCCCATGACCTCAGGCTCCAGGTGGGCTCCTGTGGAACCCTGTGGACCCAAGCAACAAGCCTGCCTGCCTGCTGACCAAGGCATCAGACTTATTCATCCATCGACCCTACCAGATGTCCCCTCTTACCCTAGAATCTCTGGATGGTCTAGCTGGTAAAAAGTTTTCCCTGCTGAAGGCAGTTTATAAAGACTGGAAGAGTTGTCTACTTCTTCAAATGCACAGACACCAAGACCATAAGGGACACCAAACAAGACCATAAGGATCTTGAATAATCAAAGAAGTATGGCACCACAGAAGTAAATTAATAAAACTCCAATAACTGACCCTAAATAATGGAGATCTATAAACTGTTGGACAGAAAATTCAGAATTCTCTTAAAGAAATTCAGTGAATCACAGTGCGAGCAAACACAGACAACTAAATTAGGAAAGCAATACATGAACAAAATAAGATGTTCAAAAAAGAAATAGAAACCATTAAAAAAAAACACCAAAAAACAGAAACCCTAGAGTTGAAGAATGCAATGACTTAACTGGAATTTAATAGAGAGCTTCCACAGCAGATTCGACCAAGCAGGGAAAACAAAAACAAAAACAAAACAAAACAGTACATTCAAAAACAGGACATTTGAAATTATCCAGTTAGGGGAACAAAAAGAAAACAAAGCAAAAAAAAAAAAAAAAAAGATGCAAAAGAGTGAAGAGAGCCAACATGAATTGTAGGATACCACTAAGAGAAACAACCTGCACATTACTGGGGTCCCAGAAGGAAAAGAGATGGAGAAAAGTCAGAAAGCTTATCTAAAGAGGTGGCTGAGAACTTCAAGTCCAGGGAGAGATTTGGACATCCAAGGTTATGAAGCACATAGGCCTTCCAGAAGTTTCAACACAAAAAAGATCTTCTCCAAGATACATTAAAATAAAAATATCTAAAGTCAAAGACAAAGAGGAATTTTAAAACAACAGGAGAAATAATATTTCTCATGTACAAGATTCCCATGAGTACAGTGGATATCTCATCAGAGACCTTGCATGCCAGAAGAGAGTGGGGTGAACCAGAGAACATTATGCAAAGAGAAATAGGTCAAAAAGAATTACAGAAATCTAGAACATATGGAATCTAGAAGGAAAAGAAAAGGAAGAAGAAATAATGTGTGGACATGTGTCTGTACTTAATAATACTATGTTGAACAAAGGAAATATGCTTAGTAGAGAATAAATAGCAAGTTTTAGGCTCATTCATCACTTATTAAAAAATAGTAACTGAGGAGATGATATGTTAATTACCTTGATTGTAGTAATTATTTCCCTATATATGTCTATATCAGATCATCATAGTGTATGCCTTAAATATAAATAAATAAATAAATATATATATAAAATTTAAAAATTCTGAAGAATGAATAACAGCTCTATTATGATGTTAGCTAATATTGAGTGACTGGCTCTGTGTTAAGTACTGTAGTAAGGGCCTTGAAAAATAAAGGGAAACACAGCCTTTTTAAAAAAAAAGTATAAAAGCTAAGAATTAGACATTTAAAACTCAATGTAATTGTGCTTCATCCATATTTATTTTCATCTTTTCTTCTTTATAACTGAGCAAGTATTTTGCTGGATCCTTTTTGCTAGTCATTTAGAGGTGAAACAACACTACTGTGTGTGAGTCTTGCAAGGGACCCAGTGTATATTTTTCTCTTGATCATAGCTGTCTCTCACTGAGGATGGATCACTGAAACACCCTTCCTCTCTAATTATAGGTTCCAATGACTGTTAAATACTTTCCTTTAAGTGTTGCTTTTCAGTGTTAATTGAGATGTAGCCTAATATTTCTAAGCTTAGGAAGAATCTTTTCTGCAAATAATCCTTCTTAAAATGTGCATAGTATCATTTTATCTATAAACTAAGACATTTAATATATTTCTTGGAGCACCTGGGTGGCTCCATTGGTTGAGTGTCCAGTTTGTGATTTGGGCTCAGGTCATGATCTCATGAATCATGTGAACGAGCCCCATGTCAGACTCCACACTCAGCCAGGAGTCTGCTTGAGATTTTCTCTTTCTCTCTTTCTGCCCCTTCCCCCCCAAATAAATAAATAAATCTTTTTAAAAATTTTAAGATATTTCTTTTCCTCTTTTAAGTCAGATATCTATTTGATTGTTTGGTTGAGAGTATGCTAACTCCAACTCCTTTACAGCTCAAATGAAATAGAGTTCAATTTAGTTCAATACTATGCCAAGTATAGATGCACTGTCTTTGGTTATGGGATGACAAATTTTGTGTGTATGTGAGGCACTATCTTTGGTTATGGGATTACAAGGATTTTTTTAAAGATTTTATTTATTTATTTATTTATTTATTTTGGAGAGTGAGAACAGGAGCAGGGGGAAGGGCAGAGGGAGAGGGTCAAGCAGATTCCCTGGACACGGGACTTGATCCTAGACCCCAAGATTATGACTGGGGTCTAAGTCACACGCTTAACAGACTGAGCCACCCAGTCACCCCAGGGTGACAAATTTTTAAAAAATGGTTCTCTGCTCTCTGAGAGTA
This sequence comes from Lontra canadensis, assembly GCF_010015895.1. NCBI lineage: Eukaryota > Metazoa > Chordata > Mammalia > Carnivora > Mustelidae > Lontra > Lontra canadensis. The sequence continues at coordinate 1,120,978 of NW_022631197.1, read as the reverse complement.
TGTAATTTAGCAAAGATGATAGAATGAGTGTAACCCGGTGCCATGTAGTGAGATAAATGTTTTTCACTTGGGAAATTTTCAAGATGTCATATTTGAGCAGGGTTTTGAATATCAACAGAATCTTGCCAAGCAGCAGAGGTGAGAAGAGATTCCAGGCAGATAGTATAATATGAGAAAAGGTGTGGCAGTTTTCCTGTGGGTGGATGGTGTGTTGGGGGAATCCAGTATGAACATGACAGGGCAAAGAGAGAGATGAGAGATAGGAAGGGAAGTCTGTTGGTAGATTGCTAGGGGAGGTCTTGAAGGCCCAAATTGTAGGGTTTGGGTACTGGGTAAATCTGAATGACTTTAAGCAAGGTAATAAAATATTCATCTCTGTGCTCTAGAAAGGTAATTTTGAAGGCCAGGTAGAGTCAAATAAGGAATACAGAGAAAGATCTGGAGGAGGAGAAGCTGATCTGTCAACTTCATGTCAGTTGAGACTTTTATGACTTTAAACCTAAAAAGACTTATGATTTTAAATCTAAAAATTATCCTTTAATATTGAGGTGCCAAACTTTCTTGAGACGTAACTGTTGTCAAATTAAGTAGACTTAGTTTAAAAATAGAAATATTACTTGACTCTACTGTTTTTCGTGGTGTAATGAGATGTTTTGTTTTTAATATAGTTAAACTTTATTTTTGGAAAGGTTTTCCTTTTTGGAGATTGACTTTTTCTGTCCATTTCCACAGAGATTGTGTCCTGTAGTAGCAGAGTATGGTGTCACCGTTAGAAAATATGTACACATGCAGCATTTTAAGTCCCTGATGATATATGTATGTTGTAGGTGTAAGAAAGAAACATCACCCTTTCAGACTCATGAAAAGAGGAGCAAAAATCAGAATGCAGTAGAAGAATGTTTGGAAAATAGACAATTGGATTTTAATTTTAAAAATTGGAAGTTTTTCCAGTTTTAAAAATTGGAAGTCAGTGATTGAAGGTGTCAAAGTAAAAGAGGGATAGGAGGGTGTTGACAGCAGTAAAAAGCAATGTGGCATAGCCCCACTACCTCTGACACCATAATTCTCTGTCCAGGGCATCAATGAAGTCCTTTTTTTTTTTTTTAATGTGAGAAAGACTTGCCCTGTGTGGTCATGAGGATTGTTTTGTTAGCCTTCCAGGAATCTTTTTCCCAACACTTAAAGTAGAAATTAAGCTGTTTATTGATATGGGAAGTTATATAAGGACTATAATCTTGGGTGCTCCATTTTTGACAAGCGAGAAGACAGATTTATCTAAGCAAATCCAAGTTTATCTCATTATCTGGGACTTCTCTTCGTATTTCTTTTAGTAAAACACATTCCAGGGCTAAAGTTTGTGGTCATGGAAGGCAAATAGGGGTAGGATAGAGACACAAATTAGCATTTTCCCACCTACTTATTCATCATGTATTTTTTTACCCATCCATGGGCATAGATTGAACCTCTCTGGTGATTTTCCCTTTTACAAGAAATAAGCTCTTTCAATAATATTTTCTGTAGATTTTTTTTCTGATTTAAGTGCTACAGTAGGCCAATGCGGCTTAACAATAATTCTCATTAGACACCCAGTCACAGCTATAGTCAACTGTCATGCCATTGTAATAATGACCTAATAATGTAATAATGTAATAATGTCTAACCATACCAATGACTAATACCTGTAACCGAACAAATACTGTTATAGTTCCTTTTTTGAAATGCAGAGTAATTGCTAAAATCCAAAAGCTAACTTATACAGTTTAGAATATTTTGGGATAGGACATGATGTTATAAGAAGTATAGATGAGTCTGCCCAAGTAAAAAATTTTCATAAATTATTATAAATAGTGATCTCATAGGCAATGATCTGGAGAAAAAACAGGAAAATAACAGAGAGCTGAGCTGAATACTGTAGTTGTTCCTCCTTATTTATAAAGCACCAGTGGCTCTTATGCCTTAATCAATCTCTCTTGGATTGGATATCCTCCAACATGCCCAGAAGAAGCTTGGAAAAAAGGTACCAGATGAGAAGAATGTGACATTCTTTGTCACTGGTTTAAATCCCTTATGACAAAAATAGCAGGTTTAAATATTTTACATTAAGCTGTTGCATTGTCTCTCTTTGTGTGAAAACCTGACCCTTTGAAGTACCTGCCCGACTCTATAGAGCTATGATCTTAATTCTTTACCCAGCTGAGAAAACACTTTCCTGATTTTTTTAATTAGTATATTAACCTGCATAACTCTACATAAATAATCTCAGTGTTCCCCCAAATTCATTGTTTTTCTCTTGTGGCAAACATCAGTTCCCTATTTTCATTACCATGATCTTATTTTGAATGCCAAATAATTCTTTCTCTTCTAGGATTTCTTGCAGCTCTGAATTCCCTAAATTTTCAAATCTCATGTGTCACGTATTTCTTTCCATTTATTTTTACTTTTTTTTTTAAAGATTTTATTTATTTATTTTTATTTGACAGAGAACACAAGTAGGCAGAGAGGCAGGCAGAGAGAGGGAGGAGGAAGCAGGCTCTCCGCTGAGCAGAGAGCCCGATGCGGGGCTTGATCCCAGGACCCTGGGATCATGACCTGAGCTGAAGGCAGAGGCTTTAACCCACTGAGCCACCCAGGCGCCCCTATTTTTACTTTTTTAATGATAGCTAAGTGTATACTGCGTTGCGCTTCTCTCCACTGCTTAATAAATGAATTATAATTCTTTAGCTCGGTATTTAATTTCCTCACAGTATGAAACCAGCCTACTTGCACAACATTCTCTCTCTCTACCTTATATGAATCTGCTCTTCAGCCGGATTGGCTCCACCCACTTCTCTATCTGTTCTGCTGTTCATGGTGTTGCCTCCATTTGAAATGCTGCTTTCCTATTTTGACCTGTCCAGAATCCCATCCATCTGTCAAAGTCCAACGCTTATGGCATATTCTAATTTATATGGGCTTGCTTCTTCCTCATGCGAGTATATCCCAATAACATTTTTCACCTTTAAACTTACCTGTCAGTTAGTTCTACCTTGCATTATAGATACCTGTGTACCTGTCTCCACTATTAGATTGTATGAGATAAATGCCCAAGATTAGTTTCACTGTAGTTATTTGATTTGGATATATTTATATCACTACATATTATAACTTATGACATTATCACCCCTTTCATTGGTATTTTATTCTACAGGGACTAAATGAAAAAATATTATCATAATGTATCAATTTTATATGGCAGAGTTAATTTACAAAGGTGACAACCAAGTTTGATGTATGCTAGCCTGAAAGGAAACTGACTGTCCAGCCTCTATGAAGTAGTGGCAGCAATTGCAAAACAGTCTTAATAAGATTTGCTGTATGAGACAAAGGACCATGACTTCATTCTTACTAACCTCAGAAGCATAATAAACTATGGTCAGTTTGGGCATTTTTCCAATTTTGCCATTAACTTGCTCATAAATTTTGATTAGGGGGCATTGTAAGACTTTCATAATTAAGGGAAGTGCATTAGAAATTTATTTCCTGTGAACAGTTTGTCATATTCTGAAAAATACTGAAGTTCTGTGAATACCTGTAAACCTTAGGGATGGTAAAGTAGGTGGCTGAACAGACGTTTTTCTGATAGCGAGTACCTAAAATTAGTTGCAACCTCAAGTCTAAATTTTAATTCTAACAAATAATTGGTTGACTTAAAATATATGTTGGCTAGGCAAACTTCTTAAGACTAACAAAGTGGCTGTATTCCATGGTTATCTCCTCTAGACTTCATCAGCACACAGATCTATTTTGTAATGATTTCTTGCTTTCTTTAATCATGGATTAACAAATATTAACTATTTGTACAAGTCTGCATCAGTAAATACATGTAATTCTGTATTTGTAGGAGGCATTTATCTTCTAAGAGTGTTTTGAAGGGTGCAGTTATATCATTAGATGCTTTTTCTATTTTAGTTTTGCTATATAGCAACTTGGAAAAGACTAAATTGTTTCCAAATAAGGTTTCACTTGATATGGGCATGTATACATTTTAAATTTATAAAGGTTATTTTTCAACGGGCTCTCTTCATAAAATCTCTTTTGTTTTTTTTTTCTTCAAGGATTTTGCCCCATTGGAAATTTTAAGATTTCTGCCAAGTCAGGTTTTTTGTTTTTTTTTTTTAAGATTTTATTTATTTATTTGAGAGAGAGAGAGCATGAGCAGGGTGAGGGGCAGAGGGAGAAGCAGACACCCCACTGAGCAGGGAGCCCTATGCGAGGCTCGATCCCAGGACTACCGGGATCATGACCTGAGCTGAAGGCAGGTAGATGCTTAACCAACGGAGCCATGCATGGGCCCTGACAGTCTTCTTTAACCTAAAGAAAGATTCATTTCTTTTTAGAACTGAACCACTGTTTGTGCCCTGATCATGGAATTATGTAGTTTCCAAATACCTACTTAAATTTTCATTTTTTATGTGTATCAGAAAATATCACAGGTGGCCTTAAGGGAAAGAAGAAAGTTTGGGTCTTATTTTTATTCCTTGCTATGCCTTAAAAATGCTCCAGAGGATGCCTCCCACTGTGTGCACTTGAATAGCATTTATTATTAACTATTGAATGCATCTGATTTGCTTACCACAGTACTGAGTACTTCTCATTTTGATTAATATTCGACATTATGCCATATATATATATATTAGGCAATTTTAATATACATTGTAAAAACAAGGTACTTGAGACCCTGGGAGACTAAATAATTTGTCCCTGAACTTGGGCACTTCTTTTACTTGTTTTACTTTCTCTGCCAAGCACACTTGAGGGAAAGGCCTGAGGACATCTCATCAAGGTACCTCTGTGAGTTCTGGCTTTGAAGCACCACATTCTTTCCAAGCGTATAGCACTGCTAGGTAAAATGCAGTCAGAAAAAGTCAAAGTCACAGCTGAGCTCATGATTTATCATCTCAGTGGCCCACAAATCAAAAGAAAATGCAAGTAATGAGTAGTGAGCTATGCTGAGGCCTCTCAAGGTGGCCAGAAGGGCCGGTATGATTACTTCCAGGTTAATAGGAGATTGAATTCCCTCTACACTGAGTGGAGATCCAGAGCTGGCCTTATAGGTTGAAGCCAGGACGTAGAGGAGGACTTGTCTGCTTCTGAGCAAACCTGCTGCCACTACTTTAGGCTATATCTTTTGATGCCAAGAATGGCTCATATGGCAGGAAGAAGGCAGCACCGCCAATAAACTGGGGCTTGAATCCGATCACTCATTGGTTCAGGAATGTTAATTGTAATAGTCCAGATGCCAGCACAATGTAATACTTGAATTACCAATATGAAACCGATTATGTCTAGGTGTTTCTGGGCACCAAATGAGCACAAAATCATTTGTAAGAGAAGGATAATGAGAGATGGGGGTTGGAGGTATATCAAAAAGCTAAATAAAACTAAATTTAAAACAATCTCCTGTCTTCAAATGAACCTGCAAACAAGGAAAAAAAAATCCAAAGCACATGAGAAAAAGCCTTACACTAGGAAAGAGCCAATGAAGTCAACCATTGAGAATAGATTTTACTGGAAGAAATTAAAATATTGAAACAGCCTGAGAGAGCATATTTTGGATATTCAAAATATAAACAAAGGATTGGCATCTGTAAAAAGGTAGAGAATCCTGAAATAAAAACAGTCATGATCTAATGCTTTATTTATTTACAAATATTTTTTAAGATTATACTGTTGTCCGCACACTCTTATGGGTGCCAGAGATGCAGGAATGAACCCAAGTAAATAAAAATCATATCCACATAGTTTATATCCTCATGGGGAGTTTAAAATACCTGTTGTGGTGGAAATGAAATAAGAATAGGCAGAAATCTCGGAAATGAAAGACAGCCATTGAAATAAAATTCCCAGTAGAAAGTATAAACTCTACATAAGGAATAACATGGAGGACATTGGGAGATGAAGAGGAGAAATGAGTTGGGGGAAATCGGAAGGGGAGACAAACCATGAGAGACTGGGATCTGAGAAACAAACTGTGGATTTTGGAGGGGAGGGAGTGGGGGGTTGGATGAGCCTGGTGGTGGGTATTAGGGAGGGCAAGTATTGCATGGAGCACTGGTTGTGCTGCATAAACAACGAATTTTGGAACACTGAAAATAAAATTAAATTTTAAAAAAGAAAGTATAAACTCTAGACTTGACAAGGACAGATTTTTTTTTTTTTCAATTTGGAAGCTATTACTTAGGAAATCACCTAAAATGCAGTCACGGGAAAATAAGACTTTAAAAGTGTACGTACGAGGAAAGAAAGAAAGAGAATGAGAGAGAGCGAGAACTTCAGATTATGGGAAGAAATAATAGCTGAGATTATTTTAGAATTGAAGACAAGACTCCTCGCATTAAATGGACACTCTGAGAACCTATCTGGATAAACAACAATAAATCAGTGCCTGAACACTTGAGGTAAAACTTCAGAACATTGAGGATAAAAAGAAAATCTTTGCCCATCGAAGAAAAAATACAGACTAGCCCCAAAGCAAAGGCAACTAGATTGAGAGCAGACACCAAGAGCATTATTGAGGGGGAAAATGTCCTGTAATTTGGATTCTAGAATTTAATGCCACCATATACCACTGACACACTGATCAAACATAGTAATAGAATATCCAACTTTTAAAAACCGAATATTTTGAGGAAGCAAGCCTAGGAAAAAAAATGTGTGGATTTAAAAAAAAAAATAGTAAAGAGGAACAGCAACTTCTAAATGTCACCAAATTTAACTCTTGCTATAAAAAGTAATAACTAATTTCTATGTAAAGGAAGTTAAGACTACACAAAAGAAAAATGCAAAATGCAAGAGAAGAAGAAGAAATATGGGCCACAAATAAATACAGATTGAAAATAAAAAGACCAAAGGTTGAATTTCTCATGACATCAATGGGAACAAGGATGTGGAAGAATGGTCATAGCTGTTTTTTGGTCTGGCAGTCCACATGGGCCAACTGTGTGGGTGACCGTGTAAAGCATGGGAGTGGTAAATGCCAGCTTCTGGGTGGTATTTACCTTAGGAAGGGAGAGTTCAGAGCAAAAGTGGGAGTGGAGAAGGGTGAGCAAGAAGGGGCTCACCTGTATCTATAATGTTTCATTTCTTTAAAAGGTGAAGCAAAAGTGCCAAGTGCCAGGATCTGTTTAAAACATGGTGGTGCATATCTGAATTTTCGTACTTCATAGTATTAGCCTAAATGTGTACATGTGTAACTGAAATGAAAAGACACTAAGAACTTTCAGGAGAACATGAATATTCATGCATAGCAATAAGGTTTAAAAAACCCAAAGTCTTTGTCAGGATCTGTTAAGTCCCTGCCTACAGACTCTGCCCCTCTGATCTCTCTCAGCCGCTCATTCATTCTAACCTCACCCCAGCCCCATTGCATGTTTTTGTACCTCACGCAAGTCTGGCTCATTTCCTCTTCTCATACCAGCAATCCTGTTGGAGTATTGCTATCTCTTTCTGATACTGGAGAAGATGTCAAAAATTTTAAAATGTCTCAGATGCCTTTGATTTTGCTCTTGGTCCAGTGCTCTTAGTAGATATTGACTCTGCCAACTGAATGAAACGATGTTTTCTTGGTGTTTGAATGATGTTCCACCTGAGAATGGTTTATGCCACCATAACCCAGTCCTTGCGAGCAGAACACTGCCTGGGGTGACTGGAGTCCTCATACTCCTGGAAGCCTTATGTGCTCAGAAGCAACAGGTAGCTGTGGGATTTAGACTGAGGGAATAATTTTCCATGGACTCGTGGGCTCTTTTCTACCCTATTGATTTTTCTACCAAGCACACTTGAGGAAAGGCATGGGAACATCTGGTCAAGGTATCTCTGTGGGTTTCAGATTTGAGGCACCACCTTTGTTCCAAGATGGTATGTGGAAATCTTTAGGAATTCAAATGAATATAAGGAATAATAACCCAACTTTGGATACAGAACTGTTTTTAAGTTTTTGTTCTTGTTTGAGTTTGCATTTGAGAGATAAGCTAATTCTCAGTAAGACTGAGCCTGATTTTCATTTTGGAAGTGACTCCTAAAGTTTTCCTAATTTAAAGTGTAAAAATTGATTAAGCCATGCTACTTTATCTTAAAAAGACAAAAACAAACATTGTTACTAGGGATAGTGCTAATGGGAATAGCCATGTATGAGTGTGCACGTGCGCATGCGTGCATAGAAGGGGACTCTGGACATAAAGGTCTCTCTCACTGATTTTGCCCACTACTACTCATGCATTTGATAATAACCGGATGGTATTTTGAGGTTCTAAATGGTGCTCCAAAATATCAGCCTAATCAGTTTTATTCTAATATCTTGTCTGACAATCATTCTAATACTGTGGAACTTATTTTGGTACATTGATACTAAGTGTTCACATCTTGAAAATAATTTCACTTCATCAAAAATAAATAGTAGATGAAATTTAACTTAAGTGTATCCCGTCTTCAGGGGTCATTTCCTTACAATTTCAGCTTAGTATTGAGCCAAGAGCTAAGCAAAACTCAGCAAAATTCTTTGGAAATTGCGTTTAATTATTGCAGGTCACTAAGATTCAATTTCCAGTATTTAAAATACTTGGTGCCGCATTACATTCTGGTGACAAAGAGAAAGAGTATGCTTGAAGAGGGTCTAACTTCCAATCTGAGCCTAGCTTAGTAAATGAAAGAATTCAACTCCGTACTCGGTTTAAAATTAGTTTTTTGAGTATTACTTTTATAATCTTGCCCAATGAATGAAAACTAGATAATATTCACCAGTAGTCACAAGAAAATATTATCTCTTCAACTTTTGTGAGAATATTAATTATGGAAAATATTAGTGAGCACTTACTCTGTGCTATGTACATTCTCAAGGTTTTATTTGCATTAACTCATTTAATCTTCTTAGCAGGCTTGTGAAGTAGAAGATAATGTTATCCCCAAATTACAAAAGAGGAAATTGAGGCATACACAAATTAAGTAATGTCTCTGAGACCACACAGTGTGTAATGGAGCTGGTGGTAGCTTTAGTTCTTTTCTTTTCTTTTCTTTTCTTTTCTTTTCTTTTCTTTTCTTTTTTTAATTTTTTAAGATTTATTTGAGAGAGAGCATGTGGGAGGCGGGTGGGTGGGTAGGGGTAGAGGGAGAGGGAGAGAAAGAATCTCAAGCAGACTCCCTGCTGAATTCAGAGCTGGAAGCAGGGGCTCCATCTCACAACCCTGAGACCATGACCTGAGCTGAAATTGAGTCAGACGCTCAACTGACTGAGCCACCCAGGTGCCTCATTAGGCATTTTCTACTAATAGAAGACTATTGACTTTTTTTGCACTCCCACCCATACTAGTGTGCAACCTGTTTATTCATTTGTCTTCAAAAGGAAATCAGTGAAACTTGCAGATCTTTATGCATTTTAGTGTTTCTAGCAATAAATGATCATCTATGCCTTGGATTCTTACAGGGCCTTCTACTTGGACAAGTCAAACTCACCACCCAACTCCACATCCAAAGCTGCCTATGTAGATAAGGTAAAAAGAGATGACTGCATTTGTTGATGCTTTGTCGTTCACAGAACTCCCTTATTTATTTTTTTCCACTGTTGTTCTTAGATAATGTGTAGTTCTTAGACAAATATTTGTAGCCTCCAAAGCTGTTACCTCCACGAGGAAGATATTTTAGGCTCTTCATTAAACATTTTAACGATGGTGGACTGTAGCCCATCGACAAGCATTTCTTCCTACAGGATGTGTGGAGCTTTATGTTCGTCGCTTTTTTTCTGCAGCTAATGAGGCCTCTCAATGCTCTGGATGAACTTTATCGGCTGGTAGCCTCGTTTATCAGATCCAAGCGCACGGCGGCCTGCGCAAACACAGCCTGCAGCGCGTCAGGGGTGGGGCTGCTGTCCGTGTCCTCGGAGCTGTGCTCCCGGCTGGGGGCCTGCCACATCATCATGTGTAACAGTGGCGTGCACAGGTATGTCATCTGCCCTCCCATGTCGGCCTCTCTCGGGCCCGATTTCGTTTGGAGGTTCTTGCTTACGTTTTGGTTACAGGAAATGGTAACTGGAAACATCCAGAGGACTTGGATGTATTTGGAATAAGATTTGGGAAATCAGATCATGGTGACACTGTTTTCTGGCTTCAGTTTTATGTTTGGTGACTGCTGATTCATACAAATGAATGCAATCCCACATTTATATCACTGTAGCTTATCTGCCCAGAATCTTATCACCCTGGCATTTATATCACAAGATATTTATACTTTAGGTACAAACTTGTACATCCATTATCTTCATTGTAGGAACTTGCCAGGTAGGAGCTGGCAAGTAGCTAAACAAAACTTTTCACTGTACTTCATGGACCTTCCATCTTCGCTGGTTTGGGTTTCTGTATCCAGTGATTGTGAGGTGGGTGCTGCCTTGAGGTTACCACTGCCTATCTACTTTTGGCAAAATTAGGTCCAGAAGCCCACACAATATACATTCCTGGAAATGGAAGAGGAAATCTTAGATGGGTCCAGTGCAGGTGGTTTTTCTTAGGCAGCTGTGCTCAGTCTGGGGTGGCCAAGGTAGGCTTAGGTATTCATACAGCTGCATCAGCTACAAAATGGGGGTGGAGGAGCCCGTGTCAGGTCCTTCCCCATGACCACATGCTCCTCCTCTGTCACCTCACCATTTTCACAAGGAAGTGAAACCATAAAGCAGAATGTGGTCCTCATTGTAATCTGAGTAGGCAAATAGTGTCCTGTCACCCACCATAGTCTCTTCCTGGAACTGGGCCAGTTAGATTTTGAGATTGGTGTTATTGTTTAGTCAGATTTACTTGGTACTAGACCTGTGTAAAGGACTGCAGTTGGACTATTAGCTGTGTAACATCATAAAGCAATGATGCTCATGTTAGAGACATAAATATGGAATGACAGTATGAACAACAGATAACAAAAAATAAGAAGAAGATATAATAAGACAACAGAATAAGAATAAACAGACCTCCACTGCAAGAAAATGTAAATGACCTCCTAAAGTTGCAGCTAAAAACCAAGGTGCAGATGGAAAACAGATCTCTGAGATGGGTAAACTTTTCCCTAAAGAAGGTGATGTTTGAACTGGGTTTTGATGAGTCAGGGTGAAGAGGTAAAAAGTGGGAGAAAAATGGTCTGAGGCAGCAGGTTCTCATCTGTAAAATTCCATTTTGATTTGGTATGCCTGGATTCTAGTCTTACACAGCGTGTTCTTGCTTACAAAGTATGGCAAGACCTTATTTCTCTGAAAGGAGTATTATATTCTGTGGTTGACAAAATATACAGAATTTTCTCCTTTATTTTAATGGCTGTGTACTACTCTGTGCCCTATTGCAAGCTGTAATAAGCTTAATTGAAAATATCGTCTGCAATCAAATGAATAAAATATTGTTTCATAATTTGTTTACTAGCAGAGAAGTGATCTTTCCCTTCTGATCAACTCGTGTTCACTCCTTCTGTTCCCACTTATTCATTCACTCATTTATGCATTCATTATTCATTCACTCAATAAATATGCATTGAGCACCAATTATGTGCCAGCCCTGGTCTAGTTGCTGGAGGTACAGGATTGAAAAAGTATCTGTTCTCAAACAGAGTGCGTCCTGTTGGGGGTAACAGATGATAATGTAAATAAATACATATGTAATGTGGTAAATGGAATAAATAGAAAAAAGAACAGAAGTCAGAGGGGTACAAGGGGGGCTAGCACCATCCAACAAGGGATTTCATCAGAGACTTGTGTGAAATGAAGGAGTGATATTTATGCAAATATCTCAGAGAAAGAACATTCTATCTTAGGGAGCAGCAGTGCAAATGTGGGAGCTCAAGGAATGGCATCGAGGCCATCGTGGCCTCAGCCAAGTGTCATTTCCTTGATTATATTTGTTCTTATCTCACCCTGGTGCAAGAGCATAGCTTTCTGAGGACTGGATACACCATGACCACGAAGGGGGCACTTCAGACTTCGAAACTACAAGCATACCCTCTTACCTCAACATTAATTTGCTGAAGTTAATGCAATTAAATCTGCATTTAATCCTAGAACCATGATCAGGTTGTCCCAGTTATTCTCTCTGCTACCCCATGAGCAGTTTTAGAACCTGACAAATATTTCCTGGGAGAAATAGATTGATGACCCACAGCTGTTTTATAATTACCATAATCACTGGTTGGTGTGTTGAGACCACAAGGAATGTTAAAATTTCAAAGTAGTTTGATTTTTTCCATTTCTACTGTTCAAAATAAATGTAGCTTTAGTTAGTTCATTTCAGACATTTACTGAGGTATAGCCACAAATACTCCATGACAAATGCTGAATTTAAAGTTAACACTAGTTGAAAATGGTACAGATTTATTTTTCTATTATGCAGAATAAAATGGGAGTTTAATATTATCTTTTAATCTCTCAGTAAAGGCTATGCTTACATTTTTCATGACAATAAAATGTGCTAACTTATATTGGATTTAGAAATCTCACATAAAGACTGTTCTTAAAATAATTCTTCCATAATTACAATTCAGACAGCTAGAGAGAAACCCAAGTAGATCCACACCTGCACTTAGCATTGAACATGGAGGCTTGCCTTCAGGTTCTGAAAAAGGAGAGAAGTTCACAGTGTGAATCAGAATAAATATTACACATACCACTTTTACAATTAACATTTAAAATCAATACAAGAAATGGTCAACAAATCAACGTTAGACAATTTCCTGCCTTTTCTGATTTTATTTGCAAAATAAACAGAGTCTAAAATGTTTTTAGAGTATTGAATGATTCTGCATATGTTTGATATTAAAGAGAAGAATGTGGTTTTTCAGAATGAAAAGGCAGATTTAATTAGCATTAATGTCTAGATGTTTTAATGCCAACCTGAATTGGATGGCAGAGCTGCATACAGCAGTGAATGTAAGATTAGTAGGAATAGAATTCAGGATGAATTATTAAAATCTTCTCATAGCATTTAGCCTGTCTTTGTTTTTATTAAATTCTTTTCCCTCGGGAAATCCTTTGTGTGTATTACAATTCTACTGATGAACTTCCCAGCCCACACTATTAATTCACTTGTATCCCTTATCTTCATTGCTATTGGACGGTGCGAGAATAGGACTGTGTCTTCTTAAAAACAGGTTTTTGCCTTTTAAACAATGTAAACTTGATAGTAAAGGTAGCTTAGCAAATGAAACATTTTTATATAATGTCTTACACTGACATGATTTCTTTTATGTTCATTTTCTGTCTTCTCTTGCCACTTCCATCAAACAATGCACATTTGAACCTGGTTTTATTAGTAAATAGAGTTCAACAACCTGCTTTATGCTCATAACAACTGTCTGTATTTTCAAAATGTACACATAAACTTTCTCATTATCATTTTCATTGGTTACATGGTTAATCCAAGCAGTTGCTATGCCGTAGTTTACGAAATTATCACGTTAGTGGTTTATCTTCCTTGTCCATTGCCTGAAAGTCTTGCAAGAGAGGATGCTTTCATTATATAGCTGTTCAGATTTCAATTTTATTTTCCATTAAGTTAAAAGAAAAACAAAAATATCCTCCAGTTAGAATTACTATGTCAAGGAGTTCAAACCTTTGTGGTCAATAATATATCTTGTTCAGGTTCTCGAAAGGATCGTCCTCATGGACAACACAACCAGCAGGTTAGAAGGCTGTGTAGCATTTTCACCCTTTCCTGGTCTGCAGAGGGTTCTCGAATCCATTTATCTATCATGCTTCTCTCCTAGATGTACAATGATATGTCACTAGTGCTTTAGTTTATAGTTCTGCGATTAACAAACATTGGAATTGAATAGTTTTTTTGAATTTCCTTTTCAAAGATTTATGCCATACACTGTCTGGATATATGCTTTATAGACAGAATTGGTTTCTGCCAAACTGAACCTTTTTAAAATATTGAATCGGCCTGTGACTGTTCAAGTTCTCTCTTGTACTCCTGCCAGCTGCTGGTTGCAGGCAATCCAAAAGCATGCAAACAGGGATTCTCTATTTCCCTTTTATTTCACCCTGCAGCATCCTTGCATTCAACGTGGTATTTCATTCTGCCATAGTTCTTTATTCCCACCCCAGCTTAACAGCCAACTCTTTGTCTTTAACCAGAATACATCAGTCTACTGCAAATGTTTCGAAACCTGAATCATGAGTCTTTCTGTGTCCCAAAACAAAGATGTCATTTTCTTCCCACCACATTAGCTTCTGCTTCCTTCGCCACTAGGAACAAGTGGGTGGAATTTTCCAGGGGCTACCTGAAAGGATATGTCAAAGAAACTTCTAGTGAGGGCAAGCAATCTGGGATCACAGATTTTCCCTCTAAGGACTTGGTCCAAGGAGTTTTTGTCCTCATACTCTCAGTATCTTTTAGTAGTTGGTTTTTAGTGATGTCAGAACCTTGGTACGACCTCACTGGAAGGTGCATGAGGTGAGCATAGGTCTCGTGTTTAACCCGCCCTGTGATATCTTTGAACCCAAACCTTGGAGATCTGTACATATAAATTACACTTTGTCTTCATGCTTTGTTGTGAGGACAGATGTCTTCCAGGAAACAATGGGCTGTGTTTTTAATGTGCCTAGTACCTCGTGTTCACTCCTCTAGTGGAATTTGAGACCAGCAGCACCAGGAAGGTCACACTGCGTCAGGGATTCTCCAGTAACCAGCCTTAGTCAGTGTCTTGTCTTCTGATTAGAAACCTGCATGGGCTTAGGGGTGGTGGGCGGGAGGGGGAAGAACCCTGCACGGGGGTGAGAAGGAACCAATCTGTGGCAAGGCCTACCTGTTCTCATTCTTTAAAAACATATTGATAAACATAAAGCTAGCTATTATCTGTGTATTACAGTGTTAGACTTCTCTCTCTTTTTTTTAATAACTTGTAGAAATTAGTTTTAACATATATAAAGTTTTAGAACTCAAGGGCCACAAAAATGTGGAACTTCTAACTTAAGCAGGGTCTGTTCCCGAGATGCATTCCTTCGTTGGTTGTGGGGACATTGAGACGTATTTTCGCACTTGACGTTATTACCAATGGTCCTTGAATCTTCAATCAGCCCTCTCTTCCCCTTCCCTGACAAGCACTGTGACCACAGTCTAGGACCCAAAGTATGACTATAATCATTTCTTAGGAAAATGAAATCTTGGAGTTAAAACATAAAAACTGAAGAGAAATGTATTACTAGTTTGGTTCATCCAATAGTTTTTATTTCAAATGAAGATGAACATGTAAGCAATTTTTTTTAGATTTTTTAAATTTATTTAACAGAGACAGAGATCACAAGTAGGCCTAGAGGCAGGCAGATAGAGAGGGAGGAAGCAGAGAGCCTGATGCAGGGCTCGATTCCAGGACCCTGAGATCATGACCTGAGCAAAGGCAGAGGCTTAACCCAGTGAGCCACCCAGGCGCCCCAACCACTTTAAAAAAAGCAAACAAACTTTTTTTTCAGGTGACTATCAATTAGCAATTTTAGAAACCACTTTTATTTGAACTTTGAAGGACTTTCTTAGAAATATTTTGTTCTGTCATAACCATGACATCAAAGGACAAATTGACAAATTGGCCCAGCTTCAGGAATGCAGAATCTTACAGAAGTGGGGCACTCAAGGTAACCTTACTTAAGTAATCAGAGTCCTAATAGGGCAGATGATAAAGCTGCATCTTTTTCCATTGTGTGGTGAAAACATCAAGTAATATGAGTAGATTTATTCTGGGGATTTCATCTGTACATTAGAGTCTAGGTATCAGACAGAAAAAAAATTACTGTAATAAACAAATGTTGGTTTCAACCATACCCATTTCTCTTTTGTTCAAAAATGACTCGAGAGATTCAATAACAAGATGAGTAGAAATATTTGAATTTTAAATCTCCAGAAAAAACATTTCTGCTGGCTCATGGTCTCAGGATCATGATCCCAACAAGAAGTTCTAAAATTATGCTCTGTAGGAATCTGAAGCACATTAGTCTAAAACACTACTTTCTTATATAAAGGTAGTAGTAGCAATGACAGAAATGACATTTAAAATTGCCATTAAATATAGCTGCAGTTATTATTTTAACAGTTATAATTTTATCTTATCAATTGTTCGCATTTGTTTGAAATCTAATAAAATCATTAATGTATCAAAACAAACAAATACAAAAATATAAAATTGTGCTCTACTCTTTAGAAGAGAAAAAATCAGAATCTATTAGGATGGAGCTCTGGGAGAAAGATAAAATATATTCTACTCACGATAGGATATAAGTATAAATCTTTATTACTCTGCCAAACTCATAGGAGCAGAAGATAGAATGGTGGTTAGTGTGGGCAGGTAGGAGGAGAAAATGGGGAGATGTTGGTCAAGGGACCCAGAGTTTCAATTATGCAAGAAGAATAAGTTGTGAAGATCTAATATACAACAGTGTGACTAAGTAAAAACACTGTTTTGTGTATTTGGACATTTGTGAGAAGGGTAGATCTTAAGTGTTTTCACCACCAAAAAAAAAAAAAAAGAGGAAGAAGAAAAAACCTTTTGTGTGTGTTAATTGTGTGGGGTGATGGATATGTTGACCAACTTGTTTGGATGAATATTTCATAATGTATATGCATATGTAAATATATATCTATAAAATCATCAAATTATATATCTTGAACATACACAATTTTTTATTGTCTATTAAACCTCAGTAAAACTGGGGGGAAAACAAGAAAAAAACAAACCCAGAATTTCAAATTATGCTGATGTGTAAAATAGGCAAATAAACCTCCACAATTTATACAAAATTATCCTAATTTTAAAAACCAGATAAATAATACAGGTATTTTCTCTTAAGATTTTAAGAAATTCAAGTATTTCAAATATGATAGAAGTTTCATTCTTTATCTCTCTTTATCTTTTATAAAAATTCTTTACCTTAGAGCTGGGTCAGATTTGCATATATTTTTGTTTTGTTACTCAGACTTTTCTTTGTACTTGATATGAACCTTAATAAATTAGTATATTAAATTATTCTGTAATTTTAAAATGCCCATTGTTCTCTTCAAATTAGATTACTGTGAAAGAAGAATAAGACAGTAATTATGAGAGTGACTTATTGCAGTGGTTTCTAGTTCTGACCTCCAATTACCACATGATATTGGCCTGACCCGCCTTAATTTCTGTACATAAAAACGAGAGCTTATACATGATTATCTTCCATCATTAAAACTGGGGAAGACTCGGTAATCATAATACATTAAACATATCTTGATAAAAATAATCTTCAAGAGTGGATTTTTTAAAAAAATTTTAATATAAGCTCTACATCCAATGTGGGATTTGAACTCACAACCCCAAGATCGAGCATTGTGTGCTCTACCAACTGCCTGAGCCATCCAGGAACCCTGATAAAAATAATCTAAATACATAATTATTAGTTAAATTTCATCAGTATTTGCCAAACCCAATTTTACTATTCGAGCATATTAGTAAAATTTAAGTATTTGTGTTACTAAATTTTATTTGTATTTATCTATTTAAAAGTGTTAAATATAAAAATCTACTATACAAATGGTTAAAGAGAGCATGATTCTTCAAAATTTATTTCAAATAAGCTGAAGTTGTTTTTCCTAAACCTCCAAAATTATATTTAAAGTAAAATAAAATGCCAGTCACTTTCTGGGATGTGTTCCTGAGGGCTTCAAGGTTAGTGATTTTATAACCACTCTAATGTCATAAGCCAAAATTTCTGTCCTCCCGAGGAAGAAATACAAGTATCTCTGTATGAACCTGGAGCAGGTGGCGTGGAGAAAGTTGACAGAAGGAAGTGGCAATTTCTGCCATTACGATGTTAAACTTAAATCGGTGGTAGGCCACCTAACATCGTCTGGAGGAATACAGAGGCGTGAGATTGAAATCCTGTTAAGCTGGAAGGATGTAAGGTTACACCTGTTGTAGGTTTTAAAGCATGACTCATGCTTAGCAGGTGAAGGAAATGAAGGAGGATGGCTCAGTGGAAAGGAAAGGGATGAAAATACAGCTCTGAGATGGGTAACAGCGTACTACATGGGGGTGGTCACAATAAGGAGTTTACTACTTCTGGGCAATGAAGTGATAAAGGGCATGGTGGGGAGATGAAACCAGTAGAATGGAAGGTCCTGATTACTGGGTTAAGGATTTGGGACTCCCTCCCCAGGGGCCCCAGGAAGCCAATGAAGGGTTTATAGCAAAATAATATTTGATTAGATTTTTTAAAGATTTTTATCTATTCAGGAATGCCTGGGTGGCTCAGCGGGTTAAGTGTCTGCCTTCAGCTCAGGTCATGATCCTGGGGTCCTGGGATCCAGTCCCACATCTGGCTCCTGGCTCAGCCAGGAGTCCAATTCTCCCTCAGCCTAGCGCTCCCCCTGCTTGTGGTTTCTCATTCTCTCTCTAGCAAATAAGTAAATAAAATCTTTTTTAAAAAGATTTTATCCCCTATTCACTTATAAGTGGGGGGGGCGGGGCAGAGGGAGAAGCAGACCCCACACTGAGGTGAGAGTCAGATGCAGGACTCGATCCCAGGATTCTGGGATCATGATCTGAACCCAAGGCAGATGCTTAACAGGCTAAGCCACCCAAGCACCCTAGAGTTTTGTTTTTTTTTTTTTTAAGATGGCTGTCATGATCTGTGATGGGACAAGGATGGAGATAGGGAGATAGCTGCAACTTCACAGTAGTACAAGCAGAAATGAGGAGGTCCCAAACTGAGGCATTGGCAGAAGGTAGAAGAGAAAGGGGAGATGTGAATAGCATGAAATGCCAAGTAACAGAACTTAGATAATAGGTGAGAAATAGAGGAAAGGGGGAGAAGGAGAGATTTTGATGATTCCCACATCCAGCTTGGAAAGGTGGTGGGGAAGGGGGTTGCCACAGGGACAATATGCATTGTTTGGGGGCATGGTGGAGAGGGATGTGGAATTTATCTATTACATAGTGAGTTTAGATGCCCTTGGTGTCTTCTATGGGGATGTCCTTTGACAGATTTATAGTCAGCAAGAACTAAAGGTATATACATGCATAAATGGACATAATATAAGTGGGAACACACACACACACACACACACACACAGAAAAGCGGCTGTGGAAATACAGAGGTGTGTCACCTTCCAGAGGTGGTGGGGATCCTGGTGATTGGAACCGAAATGATGAGGGGATTACTGACTGAGATCAGTAGGTGACTTTATTTCTTACAGTCACTTCTTCTATACTTTACAAGATCCAAAGAGGATACAGTGACGTATACAAAGATGTACTTGTTTACAGGGTGTGAACTGCGTGTGAGATGCGAGCTATGCGCAGGGCACGGGCCACCAGCAAGCAACAAGTGAACAACAAGGATTATCTCTTAGCTTCAAATGAGGAGAGCAAGTTAATGATTCTTTACACTTATCAGATCCATCTATTCTAAAGGCGGACAGAAAAGCACTCCGGGGATCCTCCCATATCTATTCCCGGCACCCGCCCAGGGAAACTTTTGCCCTCCATCTCCGGGAGTTTTCTCACAGAATCTGACACAACCCCAGCCACATGGGTGAGGATCTGGGTTGTGTTCCAACAGTTCCCCATTTTTTGTTTTTTAATTGCAACATCTTAAGAGCCAATTCCAAGCTAGATGCCTGTTATTTGTTCACTCGTTGTTTGAGGAGACAGTACCCTATAAGAAGTATTTTATATCCTAGAGAAATGTTGAAAGGGGTACCTTCATCGTGAGGATGTTTTGGCCCCTCCTGCATCCAAGAAGAGGGCATATGTATAGAATCATTTGTGTATATTATAGGCGCCTTTCCACTCCACTCAACCAAGCATAAGAGTGGTGGATGAGGTATCTATGCCCAAGATATATATAATTTCCACTTACCGCTGATGTACAGGTCAGGAGAGCAACCATAGCCAAAAACAAATTCTCAGGAGTCTGTGCTTCGGGTAGATGGTAAAACTGCTTCCCCTTTAGCTGACAGGGCCTTAATCTGACCTCACGTGGGTGGATCAGTCTTACACTGATATGGTCACCTGTGGTCTCTTCTTAAGATGCACACGCATCTTGTGAGTGACATCCTTGTCTCTTGTGTCTCCAGATCCTTCTCGGAGATCGAGGGTGCAGTGGTTATCGGCTGAGTCATGGGTCTTCTGGGGCCTGATGAGCCAAAGAGGAAGCCATGGTGTTTCGGAGGGTCCATCACTGGAATCTGAGGAAATAAGAGCAGATGCTCGGCCTTTCCTTAATAGAAGGCCAGGGAGCCATTCATTAAAAGATTTGAACCGAATAGGAATAGATGCTTCAAGGGATTGCTGTGATTGTGAGAAGTGTTTTTCTGCTGCTGTCTGAACGTCACCTTGGGGTAAATTCAAAAAATTAAGAGTAAATAAAGAGAGTGCTAAAACAGCCTTGGGGGTTCCCCCTTTTTTGCTTTTTAATAATTGCAGTTTTAGTGTACGATGAGCTCGTTCAACTATACCTTGTCCTTGTGGGTTATAAGGTAGACCTGTAGTATGATGAATCTGTCGATCAGAACAAAAGGCAGTAAATTCGGTAATTGTGTAAGCCGGTGCATTACCAATTTTTGTGGTAGTAGGGACCCCCATAACACTAAAACATTGCAATAGAGTAGAGCAGACAGCAGTTAAGGACTTGGAGGATTGAGGAACTGCCCGACGAAATTTTAGAAAATGTATTAATAACAACATGTACATAAGGTTGACGAGGGAAGAGAGCGAAATGAGTTACATCCATCTGCCATAGTTCGTTGGCTTGTGAGCCACGAGGATTGGCTCCTGAAGGGTGTGGGCGACAGTTCAAAGGTGCACAGATAGAACAGGATTGAACAATGTTAGGTGCCCTTTGAAGTGGAATGCGGTAGTGGTTATGCAGTCAATTAGCATTAGTATGTAAAACCAAGTGTTCATCTGCAGGGGATGTGAAAATAGGACATGTCAGAATATCTGGTTGGGGGTTATCTTCTACCATGGGTCCTGGGAGAGAAGAATGGGCCCTAATATGGGTGACATAGAGAGGATGGGAATGTGATTGTTGAAGGGACTGTAGTTTTGTGAGAAGGTATAACGGTGTTTTTGTGTTGTAGGTATCTAAGCTGTTTCAATGGCGGGAAATAGACCAACTACATAAGCAGAATCAGAGACAATAAGTGCAGAAGATATACGAGTTAATAGAGCAGTAAGAATGAATATTTCTGCTTATTGTGCTGATGAATACTCGCTTTGAATTGAGAAGTTTAAGCCAGGTCCATGCATGCCCCCTTTTCCAGTAGAGGAGCCGTGAATATAATACATGGGAACGCCTGGAGTTGGACTAGTTTTACAGACATTAGAAATTATAAATGATGTCTTTTTTAGGAAATCCCATAATATACCAGCAGAGTAATGGTTTCCAATGGTTCCAAAGTATCCTGCTAAACCATTAAGGAGATGATCATTCATAGGGAATAGGGAAGAAAAATGTTTTATAGAAATAGGAAGAATGATAATGTGAGGGTCATATCCTTATATTTGAAGACATCTGGTTTGGCCACGAATAATGAGATCTGCAAGGAGGTCAACATATGCAGTTAAAACCTTAGGAGTTTGGTGTTTCAAGTAGATCCATTCTAAAGGAAAGTCTTGTTGAGCTGTCACCCCCTAGGTGAATGGGGAGTAGGGAACAGAAGTAACAGTAAAGGGAATGTAGGATCATATGGACGCAGGAACATTTGATGAAGGCGTTCTTCAAGGAATTGAAGTTCCTGTTCAGCTTGTGGTGTAAAGCTTCGAGGACTATCAAGGTTAAGGTCTCCCTCAAGAGTGGCAAATAGATTTGTAAGTTGATGTGTAGAAATACCCAACATTGGGCATAACCAATTAATATCTAATAATTTTTGAAAATCATTTAGAGTACTTAAAGTATCTCTATGAATGGAAAACTTTTGAGGACCAATGGTGGTATGTTCTATAATATGATCTAAATAGAAGAAGGGTGGAGTAAATTGTACCTTTTCAGGAGCTATTATAAGACCAGCCTGTTGTGGGTACTGTTGTGTATTTGAAAACAATTGATGTAAGACCTCTGGAGTTGGGGCTGCTAGTACGATATCATCCATGTAATGGATAATATAACATGTGGGATATAACTGTCAAGTGGGCTCAAGAATTTTTCCTACAAAATATTGGCACATTGTAGGAGAGTTAGTCATGCCTTGAGGGAGAACTTTACATTGAAATCTTTGTAAAGGTTCCTGTTGATTTACTGTTGGAATTGAAAAGGCAAAATGCTCTTTGTCTGAGGGGTGGATAGGAATAGTGTAAAAGCAGTCTTGTAAATCCAAAACTACTGAAGGCCATTTATAGGTATACAAGAGGGAGCAGGAAGTCCTAGCTGTAATGCACCCATAGTTACCATTGCAGCATTACTATTACGGAGATTTATTAATAATCTCCATTTGCCTGACCTTTTCTTTATAACAAAAATTGGAGAATTCCAAGGAGAAAAAAGAAGGTTCAATATGTACTTTTTCTAATTGTTCTTGAACTAAGCCTTTTAGAACCTTCAGTTTTTCTGATGTGAGGGGCCATTTAGGGGTCCAAATAGGCTTGTTACTTTTCCAGGTGATTGGAATTGGTGAAGGGGCTTTATCAACCCCAATGGCCCCTATATAAAACCCAGCCCAGCGTAAGTATTATTAGGGTTAAGATCTATAGGTTCAGGCACCCTTTATAAATTTTTACCTAAGCCTTTCCCAGGAATATGCCCCATGTTTTTCATCATTATTTTTACGAGTGAGGATGTAGGTATGTGAATTTCAGCATCCCATTGTTGTAAAAGATCTCGTCCCCAGACATTAATGGGTACGAGGGCAATGTAAGGTTGAATATGACCTTGTAATCCCTCTGGGCCCCTATGGGGCAGAGGTTGGCTGCTTTGTCTCAATTGTTGAGTAATTACATAGCCAAGACCTTCAAGGGTATAATCAGCAGGCACTGTAGGCCATTGGCATGGCCAACATTGACAAGGAATGATAGAGATATCTGCTCCAGATTCTAAAAGCCCTTCAAATATTCATCCCTTTATAGAAAGCTTCATTTGAGGTCAACTTCCTTCAGATAGTTTCTTAGAAAAAATGAATCTTTTTACTAGTACTGCAGAATCCTCCTTCCCTGAAGTTTGAAGATTCAATAGGCGTAATATAGAGAAGTAACAAAAGTTGGGCAACGTGTTCACCTACTGAAAAGGTCCAAGGAACAGTGACAGAAACCATAGTTTGAATCTCACCATAGTAATTGGAGTTGGTAACTCCAGTATGTAGTGTAACTCCTTTCATAGTTACATTGCTTAATCCAAGCAGGAGACCAACCATATTTAGGGGTTTAGGTCCATATAGGTTTGTTGACAATTTATAAGGACATTGAGATGGATGTATTAAGCCAGCCTTAGGGAGAGGGATATCAAGAGCAGCGCTCCCCTGTGTAGTAGAGACTAAGTCCGTCAGTCTCTACTGAGACTAACGTTACTGAGAGTCACTACTGGGTACAAACTGAATAGGATCGTTCCGTGGCCCCACATTTTTTGGGGCCTGGGGTTGGCCCCTTAGGGAGTTTCCTTGATGAGGGCTCCCCAAAGGATTTCCATCTTTATCGGTTTTTGACTTACGTTCTTTAACCCAATGTTTGCCTCTTCGACAGCAGGGACCAACAGTAGAGGGTTGAATCTTGGATTTATTTAGGCGATTGGCAGGAGAGGGAGCAACCAAACAGGGAGGGAGGTGACACTGTTTTTTTTATATGTCCTGTTTGTCCACAGTTAAAACATTTTGTTTGTAATTGTTTTTGAACAGCCATGGTTTTTAATGCTGTTATTCGGGCCTGATGTTTAAAGAATCCTACATTGCTACAAGCCTTTAAATCCATGACATTGCCAGATTCTCTAAGAGGTTACATCAGGGCCTGGCAGTCTTCATTAACATGATCATACGCTAGTTGTCTTAAGAGTATTTCCTGAATTTGTTCTCTTACTTGCTTTTCCAATGATTCTTTAACCTGCCGATAAAATCAACGTGTGGCTCTTTAGGCCCTTTTTGTATTTTTGTAACTGGCAATATAATCGGTACCCGAATTAATTTTTTGCCGGGCTGTAGGGCCACTTCAAGTACGTGGGGAAGGGCTGCAGGAGGAATGTTATGAGTTTGATGATTAGAAGTCTTCCAAGCTCCTGTTCCTGTGAGCGTACCATAAGTGACAGCTGCGACATTCCCTCTCTGACCTAAGTTCCTAATCTTTTCATGTGCCTTCTCAGAAAGCCACATTTTCCATTGTAGAAATTCAGAAGTTAGCACCATGTTGGCTATGAGTTGAAAATCATAAGGAATCCAGTGGGTATTATTGCTCCAATTGGATAAATATTCATAACAAAAGGAGAAGTAGGCCCGTACATAGAACATGCCTTTTTAAATTCCCTAACAGTCTCCATCGGCTTCAAGTATTTGGCCCATTAGTATGAAAGTAACAGGGAAAACTAAGTGCAGCTCATGGGGGCCAGACAGTGTAGAAATAGAATTGTGTTTTCTAGGTTTTGTTGGTCTTAACTGTAATGTGCATAAATTCTCATCCAACCCAGTGTCATCTCCCTCATCCCCAAAGAGGTCTGCTGCTATTTCCTCATCCTTACCTTGGGAGGGAATCAGAGGTGCGGTGGCCAAAGGAGAAACATGGCATTTGTCGTTTTCACCGAAAAATATTTTTTACATTCAGGTTGAATTTGTCGGGTTGTTTCATCATCTAACTCATACATATGCAGAGAGGCGGCTGTTTCAGCCTTAAGATCCTCTTCCTTAACCTTCCCCTCCAAGATTAAAATTACTGTTTTTACCAACACCCATGTAACCCAAAACTCCACAGGAGTTTTTTCACCTTGTCTATAAGCCTTTTCCATATTATTGCATGCGTGCTCCCAAATTGCCTCTTCCAAGGTTCCTTCAACAGGAAACCAAGGATTATATTTGCAGATAGCCTCCAAACAAGTTCTTAATTGACGTCTGGATACTCGAGTGCCTCCCCGAGATAAAAAGTGTTTTATTAATGCTAGAAAAGGCTGGGCACGACTTTGATTCTGCCCCATCATTCTCAACTTACTCCTTCTGTGAGGGTCTCCGGATCACTTGGTGACAGTTCATCAGTTTCAAGTCCCTGTTCAGGTGCCACTTGTCACCTTCGTGAGGTGGGGATCCTGGTGACTGGAGTCAAAATGATGAGGGGACTACTGACTGATGATCAGTAGACGACTTTATTTTACTTCGTTTATACTTTATAAGATCCGGTTACAGTGACTTATAGAAAGAAATATGTACTTATTTACAGGATGTGAACTGTGTTTGAGATGTGAGCTACGTGCAGGGTATGGGCTACAGGCAAGTGACAGGTGAACAACAACGATTATCTCTTAGCTTCAAACGCTGAGAGCAAGTTAATGATTCTTCACATTTATCAGATGGAGGACAGGAAAGCACTCTGGGGATCTTCCCATGTGTCTTCCAGGCGCCAGCCCAGGGAGACTTTTGCCCTCCATCTCCTGGAGTTTTCTCACAGGATCCGACACACGCCCAGTTACATTGGCGAGGACCCAGGTTGTGTTCCAAAAGAGGTGGGGTGATTCTTGAGAATAGGGAGTATGTATGAGTACAGGGAGATTGGAGAAGGGGACTATGTCAGAGATGGCTTCCCAGAGAGTAGGTTTAAAACATTACTAAGAATTTTCTGGGAATATACTTCAGGTGTTAGGAACAGGGAAGAGATATTCCAGGAAAAGGGGCAGAGATGTGAGAAAAGAATACTCAGCTGCCGGGGCGCCTGGGTGGCTCAGTCCGTTAAGTGTCTGCCTTCCACTCGGGTCATGATCCCAGGGTCCAGGGATCCAGTCCCGCATGGGCTCCTTGCTCAGCGGGGAGCCTGCCTCTGCTGCTCCCCCTGCTTGTGCTCTCTCTCATCCTCTCTCAAATAAATAAATAAGATCTTTAAAAAAAAAAAAAAAAAGAATACTCAGCTGCCAGCCATGGACATTGAGAAATGATCACCAGGGAACGTGTGTGGCGTGTTAATCTTCTCTGGTTCTCCACCGCCCATCCTCTGTGAGCCCTGATTAAGAGGAATAACCAAGAAGGAGCCTCAGAATAAAACACTGAAGGAAGGATCCTTTAGAACGTTATGAAACTTACTGAAACAAAGCTTTATTCAATGACTCAGGTAAATAGGTCAAAGAGAAAATAGTTATATAGAGCATCAGAGAATTGGGGAAATAGATGAAAATCACATGCTGGACCCCCTCAAGAGTTGGTGTCATCAAAGGATCTACGGAGTAAGGACAAAAGGCAGACAGCAAAGTAGAGGAGATGGGACTAGAGAGGGAGTGTTGGAGAACTTTGGGCATCTGGGAAAGGTACCCAAACTATGCAGTTAAATCCTTCAAAACAAAACAGAAATGAAATACATTGGTGAAACAGTCCAGGCTGAAACATTTAAAATGCAGAAAAGCAGATTCAAACCTGGTGGCTATGGTAATTAAGGTCCTAACTCACACACAGATGTTTCATATTCATACACATTTTTAGCATAGCAAATACATCCTCATGTGTCTAAGTGCTCATTAGCCATCCGCGTGATCGCCTCTACACTAACCTTAGCAATGGGAAAACCATGTCCGAGAAAAACACACCTTAATGGGCTTGACTACAAAGGAATGAAGGATGTGGAATATTTTGCCTGGTAGTTGATTTTTAAGCCTGGGCTTAAAGATATATGCTGAGAACTTTCAGAGAATGTATTGAAAGTTGCAATAGAAAGTCCCATTATCTTTAATGGGACTTTCATGGCTAATTCCCTGTGCAGCGCTGAAAATGTGCCCCTTAAGCTCGATTGCTTTTTTGCCTTAAGATATATGGAGTTAGTGGAGTATTCAATTTGGCTGCGCTTCTGCTGCCAGGATCCCGCTCCAGCTGTTGCCCATCTCTTCTGCATTCTGTTCGGTGGTTTTGCACAGTGCCCCTCTCTGCCTGCTGTCCTTTTGCCTTCTTTTCAAATGCTCATTAACACTTTGTCTTTCAACTCTCTCAGGCTGGGACACCTAGGAACCCCGAATGGCTGTGGGAAGATTTCATCAGTACTGCCTGTTTGACCAGAGTCAAACAATAATCTTGAAAGCATCAATAGACATCCAGAGGTTATTTCTAGAAAATCTCCTGGACACTTGGCTGAGCGATTATGGGCTTTTGGATTGCAACACTTGTTAGATTGTCACTCACATTTTCTTATACAGAGAATGTAAATATTTAATATCTTATTAGATGTGTGTGTGTGTGTGCATATCAGATGAGTGAATTTGCTGAAAACAAATACCTGTTGGCTTTTTTTTCATGTGAACGTATGTACGTGTTTCATTTGAAAAAGTGCCTTCTCTGTTACAGGGGAACAAGGACATAGGCGTTAGGTTTTGGAAACCCCTGTAGACTTGTGGCAATTTTCTCAAGCTTTCCATTTGTCACAAACACTTGACTAAGGGTGATCAAGGTAGGAAAGATCAATAGGACAGCAGTGGGCCTTTCCATATTAATTTTGCAGAGACTTTATGTGTGTGGTGAACCATAGCATCCACCTGGGGAATTGAGCAGAATGTAACATATTGCATCAGCCCTCAGCTATACAATTCTTCCTCGGTATAAGGTAATAAAAGGGAGCCGGGTAAAGAAACAACATTAAACAATTAGTTTCTTCATTCAGGTGCTTCATTCCAGTACGTCAATAGACTTTCCACATTGGCGCTCTGTGCTCAGTACTTAAAAGTAATTAGAAGCCAGAATAAATGAGATCAAGGCAGGAATGAACATGCTTTACAGAGAACAGTGTGTTTTATACAGAAAAGTGCAAATCTGTAGTAGAGAAGGCATGCAGTCTCCCTTCAATTTATTTTTCCTGCTTGATGGCTGTACAAGTGATATACTTGCTTAGCAAGCTTCAAATCTAAATCCTTTTTAATCATGAATGTATTTTCATATTATGGGGTGTACATTCATAGTGAAGCAGTTTGGGCTGGATGAATTAATCTTTACCAAAACAATGCATTTAAAGTATAAACGCTGAGACCAAGACTGTGATTGTTGAATTATGGATGTGGGGAGCTGGAATTTTCTAAATGCAGTAATCCACATGATGTGTTTTTGGTATGATGGAAAGAGCCCTGGATTTTGAATCAGAAAAATGGTTTTGAATCCTGTTACTTACTTGTTGTGTGACCGTGATTACATCACCTGGTCTCTCAGAGACTTTATAATGATTTCTTTCTGAAAAAGATGGCACAAGGAATAAATGAGCAATGTGTGTGAAAACATATACTGCAAAACACTGAGTTTTTCTTTCTTACTCTGTGTTTCTGATAGTGAATTCATCTTCTCATTATGGAGTTAGAAATATGAAATGCATCTGTTTAAAGTAATTAGCTCATTCCTACTAATGTAGGGGAGATCTTGTAAGAACTCTTTCAAAAAGCACAGTAGTTGCAAAGTAGATCTTAAATGTTCTCACCACAAAAAAGAAGTGGTTAATTTTGTGATGTGATACAGGTATTGTCAAAGCCTACTACAGTAATGATTTTGAACATATAAGTCTAACAAATGAACCTGTTATATACCTTAAACTTGCAAAAGCTTATATGTCCATTATATCTCAACAGAGCTAGAAAAAAGTAACAATAATGAGTCACCATCACATGAAAGAGGAGTATGAGAAATACAAGAGTTAACTCCTCTGATCTGTAAGAAATAGAATACACAAAACACTGGGCCCTATTAGAGCTTATTTTTAGAATCCTCCTTGGGTAGCTTATAGAAAATCATTCAAGAGCAGTTGAACAGATTGCCCTTGAATTCAAGGACAGGAAGTTTTCTTTCCTGGTGTCAAAAACCAAGAATATGTGTTAGAATAGAGACAAATATTTAGGACTTGAAAAGAATCAGGTGCTAGCACTTGTTTCTTCATTCATTCACTGGGGGGAACAAGAAACCATGGAGCATCACTGTGTGACATGCACTGTGCTGTGCCAAACCAGAGAGATGAGAGAGTCCTTGGGTCACTGCCCTTACAGTACAATGTCTAACTGATAGCTCAATTCGGTTAAGTATCTGCCTTTGGCTCAGGTCATGATCTCAGGGTCTTGGGATCTAGTCCCATACTGGGCTGCTGCTGTGAGGTGTCTGTTTATCTCTCTCTCTCTCTCTCAAATAAATAAATAAAATCTTTTTTTAAAAGTGGGGGGTGTCTTGACAAAGAACCACCTTGGAAACCAGATAGCCGTACAATGGAGCACTGCTTCTCTTTAGTGATGACAATAGGAGAAAGATGGTTAGAGGATTGACTTTTTATATGAAATGACTCAAGTAATAGATTTATAAGTTTCTAAGCACAATAGAGAGGAAGAATATATAACATTGAGCATGTGAAAGAACGCATTCTGTTAGGGTTTCAAAGGTTTTCTTCTGAACCCAGAAAATATTGATAAATGATAACTGGACAATTTTGATGAAAGTAATTAATAATTAACAAATTTGGGATGGCTGAGTGGCTCAGTCAGTAAAGAGTCTAGTCTGCTTTTGGCTCAGGTTATGATCTCAGGGTCCTGGGATTGAGTCCCACATCCAGCTCCCTGCTCAGCGGGGAGTCTGCTCCTCCCTCTGCCTGCCGCTCTCCTTGCTTGTGCTCTCGCTCTCTCTGACAAATAAATAAAATCCTTTTAAATTTTTTAAAAAATAATTAATGAATTAATATAAGAATAATAAATTGGAAATGCTGTGACATATATTTTCCAAGTACTACCAAAACTCATCCAGAGTTGTTAATCAAAAGACATGGTATGAGCTGCAGTTAAACCCAGAGAAAGGGAAGTGCAAGCCATTTTTCATAGAAAAGCCATATGCTATTTATAAGCCATAAGGGAATCTGTGATTATGTTTTTACTAATATTTATTGTCCCTATATTACATTTATTACTTCAACAAGTTTATTTGAGCAGTGAACACTTCTTGAACAAACACATACAGTACATTGAGCAAATACAAAATATAAAGAAATGAATCTTACCTTTGAGGCGTATATATAATACCATTGGCACACATTAAGAATTCATGTAATTTTTTTTTCCAGTAAGTATGTATGGAACGCTTACAAAATCCTGGGAAGTACATAGGGTCTAGGAAAGCAACTGTGGGTTTAGATACCAGTTCAGCCTACCGATGGTGGCCGTGGTAGCAGTAGTAATATTAATAAAAATTGGTAACATTTGTTTAAGAATATACTACATGCTATGCTCTGTGTTAAGTACTAGATATGGATTATTTCATATAATCCTGGAAGCAACACTCTGAGGTGTGTATATGATGAAACTCAACTGAGGAAACAGTTTCAGGAGCTTAAGTAACTCATCCAAATTCCCACAGTTTTAGCAAATCCAAGCTCCAAATTGGGAGGTTTACTTGCAATGCCTATGTTCTTTAGCTCTACACCTTTCCCACAACTTTGGTACTGCATGGTGAGAGGAGTGATGTGTGACACAGATCAAGGATTCTGAGATCATGTCCATGAGGGAGCAGCACGTGAGAACTACGTGAGAACTATGGGTGATTTCAGAGAACTGTACATAGTAGAGTGGAAGAATGAAGAAGGAAAACCAGGCACCGTATTGTGATATTGTGAACATTTTGTATTGCATGTTAAGAAGTGGGAAGCATTTGAATGTTTGCATTCTCATTTGCATTTTTTTAAAGATTTTATTTATTTGATGACTGTGAGAGAGCAGGTGAGCAGGGGTGGGGGGAAGGGCAGGGAGAGAGAGAGAAAAAAATTCAAGCAGACTCTGAGCTAAGTGCAAAGCCTAAAGCAAGGCTCAATTTCAGGACCCTGAGATAACGACCTGAGCCTAAATCAACGGTCAGATGCTGAGCCACCCAAGAGCCCCTTTTATCTGCATTTGTTTTTTGTGGGGGGGGGTAGCAAAAGCTGGTTTATTAAAGCAAGGGGACAGGACCCGTGGGCAGAAAGAGCTTCACCGGGGTCAAGAGATGTGGCCCATTATATACCTACAAGTTGGGAGGGGGAGGGAAGGAAAAAGGGGGGTTTCAAAAGAATTTTCATATGCGAAAGAGGACCTACAAGATACCAGAGGCCTTGCCATTGTCAAGTTAAGGTTGTTTTTTCCTCTAGCTTAAGTGATCACCTTTGTGATGGGGTGAAAACACTAGGAAGAGGCAAGACTAGGAGAGTCAGAGAGAGGTTGTACCAAAATAGGCGAGAGATATTAGTGGTGCTCCTAGAGAGGAGAGATTTATGACACAGAAAGAAATAGGAAATTAAATTAGCATGAAAGGTACTAGACTTAGGTACGTTAACAGGTGGAACTGTACAAAATATTCATCTCTTATAATGGATGAATTTAGGGTGACCGCCTGGGGGCTTATAACATTTCTCAGTCTGGAGGTGAAACAGTGGGTAAATCATAAATAACTAGACACAGATTTTAGGAAAGCAGTGATTTTAATCTTGACCACACTCAACTCTGGGAAGGATTTGTAAAAATAAGAACACTGAAGATACTAAAAATATCATTTCACAAGAAAACTTTAAGGAATTAGATAATTTCTACATCTTATTTCTTCTAACTACTTTCTTACGAGGGCCACTGTCAGTGGAGAAACTTGGGTATTTTCCCACAACTGCTTGTTTTATTATAGCTGAATAAGGCGGGGAGCATGAGAAAAGCACAAAGAAGTAAAGTCACTTGGAAACTGAGCAGAATCATTTATATTTTTCCAACAAGAAGAAATGTAGCTTTAGTTCGAAGATTGTTGAAACTAATCTGCTTTAGGCTACCCAGGACAGAAGTTCAGCCGATGCCGTGGAGTGCATAAAATCAGGCGATCAGCATAGCCTTCCATCTATCATAAAAAGCTTCTGTGAGTGTGCAAAGAGCAGCAGTCGCTGCTGTGTTCCAGTTTACTTCACCTACTCCGTTCTCTCGAGATTGAAATAGTCATTATTTCTCTGCGAAATTCGAATGCCGCCCAGGTAATCAGCTTAGCAGAGTATCTCAGAAAACCACAGGTGATTAGAGTCCTAATCACTTGTTTGTGACAGTCACTTGCACAAGTATAATGGGTCTGGTTTTTAATTAAAGGAGAAAAAAAAAGACTTCTGTAGAAAAGGGGGAAATTATTTCGTGTTTTAAAAATGTCAATCTGTAAGACTAGATGTACACACCTATAACCATAATAAGACTTACAGCTCAAGTGAAGAATATAATCAAAATAATAGGTTCCTCGGGATGTTCCTCTATAGAGACTTGAGGGATGCATTTGCCCTAAGGGAATGTTCTCCCTCTCCTTCCCATGACTGACTGGCATCATCAGAGTTACAAAGGATGGTGAAAATGAGGTGGTACACTGGGAAGTCCAGAGGTTAAAAAAAAAAAAATCAGACTCCAATTATTATGTAGAATTCTGCATCAGGACAAAACTCACTGATTTCAGAATTGTGTGATATTTGCTTCACTTTATATTTCTCTAGTACAAAATCAACTCAAGCTTCATACCTATGCAAAGGTTTCAGATGAGTTTCAGTAGTTAGGCAGTTTCTATAGATGGTTAAGGGTCATGTCTAATGTTGCCATTTGCAAAACTGGTCAAAACTGTAGTTTGACATATGGTCCCTTAAACTCAGAAGACCCCAACCCCCATGCATGCCGTTAGGTGTGGGTATGTGTTTCCCATATAACCTATTTTTTTCGAACAAGAAATTATTCTGCTAATTATACTGCAGGAGCAAACAAAAAAAGAGAATATACTCTCCAAGTGCCCCAATTCTACTATTTTTGCACTAAGAAGTTACAGTCACTACTCAAGAAGCCTTTGAAGTCTCAACACGTATCCCTAAATCCAGTGACTCCAGTGGGTCTTGTTTGGAGGATAGTTTTCCATTGTAATTAAATATGTAACATTATTGGGGGGTACAGTAGAAATTTTCAAAATAATGTTTAGCCTCAATTTTACAAATATGGGGAAATAAATAACAAACCATCCCTTGCTAAATGTTGCATTTTCTACTTTAATATTTCTCACTTAATCATCGACATTGTGTTAGTTTATGGCAAATTGTTGTGGCTGCAAATTCAGAGCTCTTCATCACACTAGTGTTGTGTCAAATCTGAATGACCCTTCTGCACTAGTAAAAGAAAAGTTTGGGATCACTCCCAAAAGAGAACAATGTAATGATTAGCTACTAAGGAAAACAGCAGAGTCCTGACTGTGAACTAAGAGTCTCAGCAAATAAATCCATTCTCAGAAAACAGAGCTCGAAGCCATAAACCTCACGTGGTTCTGGTTTCCCACATCAGTTTCCCTGTGAGTTACTGTGTCACCCTTGTGGCCCAAAAGGGGTGATGTGATACATGTCCCCAAGGGCTCAATTTAATGCATTTCAACCCTTGGGAAATTGACTTCCTTGTTCAGTACAATTTGAATCAACATTAAATGAAGCATTAGAGCTCTGAAGGTTTTAAAAGGTAATTGGGGATTTTAAAACCCATTTTTTTTTAAAAAAAAAAGGTAACTGAGAATAAAATTGATGTTTTTGTATGGAATCATGGTAAATGGCCAAATATGTAGAAGATCCTTGGGTTTTGAGAATCTTTAATGTAATTTACTATAGAAATGTCATGACTCATCTTAAAGAGGACTAGCATTTTTCTTTTAAAAAAACAACTAATGTAACTTGCTCCCAGATTTGAAGTCTTAAAAGGTGAACTAAATATAATGTAATAGACATGAGTTAATAAATTGTCAAAATACAATATGTTGCATTTAAAGTAATTTAGGAAAATAAGGTTTGTCTCTCCAATGAGACTTAGTTGACAGAGAGGTTTGGATGCTGATCTTTTGTACTCTGCCATCTGGAAATTGGACTGGCCAACGGGAGGCTCTTTCACATACTATCCCTGACCCTTTACTCTACAGTTTGACATGTAAAATAAAATTGATATCTGAGGTCTAGAATCTGTTGGGACAACCATATGAAATAAAAATCACAAAGAAGCATATTAACAAGTACCAAATTATAGTCAGGTGAACCTACTTCCACTAAACCCCAGTGTATAAAGGAGATATTCATAGAAGTTTGTCATTAACTTCATGAACTTATCATAACCATATAACATCATCGTTTTATAAAATTAATAAAATAAAATTTTATAAAAATTAATCAAGGTCATTTTAATGAACATCTTTTTCTTTTTAAATAAAAAGCAGAAAGATCTTCTGTAAATAGTTAAAATACAGCAGGGTTTGGGAAATAGGATTTATGAAAGCTCACATTCCTCTGATTTTCCAAGTAATATGTTGCACATAATGAGCGCATGTAGGCAAACTTACAGTGTGAGCTCAGGAGCAAAGAAGGGTGGGAACAGCATTACTGCAGGCATGGCTAAGTGATCACACATGCCACTTCTGGTAATTCTTATAGCACTTTATGCAGCCAGTATGCCAGCTTTTGTCATTTCATAGATGAGAAAATGAGTCAGAGAGTAGAGGTAACCTGGCCCAAGCCCTACAAGGCGTCCTCAAATCCCAGTACCTCTGGTTGGGATACCCATGTTGTCAACTACTATTCTACATTCAGAAAGGTTGTGGTATTTTGAAAGACACTCCAAAAGTGGACAGGCATTCCTTACTTGTAGAAAGATTTATGCAGTGGTACCAAGATGTTGACCACAAGCAGAACGGAGTTCTGGGGAGGTTGGAATATAGCTGGGGTGCTGGGAAGATGGAGTGGAGCATGGGAGACTAGTTGATAGAAATCCTTAAGCATCAGGATGAAAAGTTTGCTTTTGCAAATGCTGCCTGGAGAGCAACTGAAGATGCTTTGAATACAGTATTGATAGCATATTAAGGATTCATAGTTAGTAAATTAGTTTGATAATTTGCTTAACAAATTGTTGTTTTACATCACATAATGTAAATGTTGAAATTTTTTTCACATCAGCAAAGGAAATAAATGAAGGACTCACTTAGTCCTAAACTCTGACCCGCAAGGCCAGACATCTTGGGACCTAGACTGCTTCTCTAACTTCATCTCCTTCTCCTCTCCATGTGCTCCTGCACACTGAGCTCCACACTTGCTCTTCGGCAGACAGAACATGCATTAACCTCAGGGCATTTGCACTTCCTCTCCCTGAAATGGTTTTTCTGATAACAGCATCTCCCTCTGACATTGCACCCAATTCACTTTCTATTCCCTTAAAATTTTCACATTTCTGGATAACTTATTGCCACTTGGTATATGTATTTGCTTCTTATTTTCTTTCTTCTTCCCCCTGAAATTTGATCTTCAGATCAAATTTTTTTTTTCTTGTTTGCTGTTGTATCCCCAGTGTATCACACTGGAGTGGATAAAGATTTGGGGATCTGAAGTTAAGTGCCCTTTTCAAGAAAAAGAATAGAAAATTTCTGAAACAAAATAGAAGTGAAACTTAATATTTATTTGGAATGCAAAAAAAATTACAAAGTTTAAAGTGCTAACAAGTACCACAAGCATTATAAAATCTGAAAGGCAAAACACTGTTTTTATTACTTGATTGCCTGACCCACCTCTGTACTTTTTTCCTCTACAGTTTTTGGTAACAGACTCTTCAGACTGCCTCTTCAATGTATAATAATCTTGTGATATAATCTTCTATAGAGACAATAGGAAAATAATTTAGTATTTTTTCTCTAGCATGGCTGATCAAATTTTTAAAGAAAAATTATTGATTAGAAAAGCCTTTTAGGGGCACCTGGGTGGCTCAGTGGGTTAAAGCCTCTGCCTTCAGCTCAGGTCATGATCCCAGGGTTCTGGTGTCAAGCCCAGCATCAGGCTCTCTGCTCAGCAGGGAGCCTGCTTCCCCCTCTCTCTCTGCCTGCCTCTGCCTACTTGTGATCTCTGTCTGTCAAATAAATAAATAAAATATTTAAAAAATAAAAGAAAAGACTTTTAATTTCAACACTGTTGCTAAATCGCTTATAAACTTTTAAATTATCAGAAATGAGAACCCCTATAAAGTTCTATAGCATGTGAACCATGATATTTGGGAGAATACTCCACAGACTAGCTTCTGGCTCTATACATTTCTAGCCTGGTTTTCCCTCCACCACAGACAGCCCTGCGTGTCCCAGGATATGAACACTGCATTACAACCTTGGGCCCTGCTCCTCCTTTTCAACATTAGGGGAGTGAGTTTGCACAATGGGTGGTACGAATACTCTGGACTCCATTTCTGCACCAGGAGACTATAATAACCTAACTAGAAATGGAAGTAACTGTGAATCACATACATAGGTTCTAGTCAGCCTAGCCTAAGTGCTCCATAATACTACGTCCTTTAGCTCAGTTCCAGAAATAATCCTGGCCATTTGAACACTGCAGAACACGACAGAGGGAAGTTGCGGTAGACACAGTGAAGACAGCAGTCATAACCATTTGCAGTTAAAACATTCTGTTTCTGCAAATTTATAAAAGCATGTGACTCTGTGAACAATGTGCTAGGGATCCGTACGAGTGAGGAAAACTGATTCCCAACCGTTTTTAGCTTGATAGCCAATCTCCTTCTTCCAGCATCTCATGGCACCTGTAGGTGCAAAGAAGACACTCAAAAATTATTGTTCAGTGAATGAATGAACAAAAGTTACTTCTTTGTGACTCTTCCATGCCACAGTTAAATCAAAGTGCCTTTCAAATTAAATCGGGCCCCTTGACCACAGGTTACATTTATCATATTAAAAATGTGCTAAATCTCTGATGTGATGTGGGATCTATTCTTAACACACTGTATGTCAAGAAGATTTATTCATTATAAGCACAGATATATTGACCCTTTTTTTTTCTTTCTGTGGGGAAATTCACAGTTTCTACATAATTTTATAGCCCTGTCAAGTACATTTTCTCAGGAGTATACCCTAAGCAGCACTGTCACTCTTACTGCTCAAATTATGGAGCAACTTTCTTCAGTGTATATGTTATATTTGTCTTTTAGGAAGGACAAAATCTACTCTGTGACCTTTATATTTTCATTTTTGTGACTCCCAGGGAAAAGGTTGTCCAAATTTTAAAAATGACACTATAGCTAGAAGGAGCTGAAGAGTGAAGGCCCGTATTTTCCAGGATGGGGCCAAAATATAGATTTCTTTGAATTTTAATTCAACTGCCTAATGTGAAAACAGAGCTAGAAAGGAAATCTGTGAGTCAGATAAGAACTCTTGTACTCAACAGATGTGCCTAGGATTCCTAGCCATCCTAATGCTCCTTCATTCTCTTGCCCAGAGTCAGCAGAGCTGTCTCAGTGGTAATCACCAAAGTACCTATAAAACGAAATGATCTCTTGTAAAACCTGACTCTGAGTATCCATTTATGCACCACTGAAAAACCCTGTGCCACTCTCTGGATCTGGAATCTTTCCGAGAATGCTAGAATCAAAATGCCTCTTGCAAATGCTGAATTTTCCCAGTTGACATTCAGATTGATAAAGCTGAGAGAAGAGAGAAAGCTACGAGGCTTATAGTGAATATATTAACAGCAAAGTTGCAGGCTTACCGCTGGGCTTTGTCCCACATGCCTAATCCAGGAAAATGGAATACTATGATGCCATGATGGAAAAGTAGGTCTCAATTGGACAAATTGTGAATCAAACTCAGGCAGTATTTCCCACATTGACCTTGTTGTATCTTTTTAAATACACTTTTTTAAAGATTTTTTTTTAATATATTTGAGAGAGAGAAGTGGAGCAAGTAAGAGAGAAAGAGAGTACGTATGGGATGGGGGACAGAGGGAGAAGAAGCAGACTCCCCTCTGAGCAGGGAGCCCGATGCGGGGCTCCATCTCAAGACCCTGGGGTCATGACCGGAACCAAAGGCAGGTGCTCAACTGACTGAGCCGCCCAAGTTCCCCTAAATGTTTCACTTTTTATAAAATTTTTGAATTAATCTTAGGACCTAATTGAAATATACACAGTGGTTAGTATGGACGGGCAGATATAATAGACAAAGCTGTCTGTTTTGGACATGGTAGTGAAAGAAAGCACACATCCATTATAAGGAAGATTTTTCCATTAGGTGATATGTGCGTGATTATTTTTAAAAAATGACACTTTGAGGTACCTTCTCAGAGAGCATGGTGCTGGCCACACTGATTGATCAGGAGATTACAGTAAACTCTTTTAAAGTCTCTGGCAGATAATTTGCTACTCTACTGTTGTTTATTACAGCCCGAAGGAGGGAGAAATAAATCCGTTTAAAAAGATTTTTAAAATGGATAAAAATTATGGGCTGCTAAATATTAAATATTCTTTACAAGTCAGTGTTATAAGCAGATGAGGGCAAGTCATGTTTTATCTGGAAGAACAGACATATTTCAGTTTGATTAGAAAAAGATAAAGATTTTTTTCTTAGTGTCATTCAGCCAGTGTAATGAGGGTTATTGATTAAAATGTTAGAATCAATAAGGACCTAAAATTGGAGTAGAGGAGATAGTAAGGAGGAAAAAAATGTTATGGTCTGTCAAGTAAACTGACAATTAAATGCTTTGTGAAAAATTGATTTTTTCAGCGTGAACTGTCAACTGTACTCCTTGGCTCTCTCGGGCATGTGAGAGCATGTAAAACGACAAGTATCTATTGTTATCAGACTCATACACTAATACTTGTAAATATCACATACTACCAAAAGCTAATTGTAACATTCAGCACATCTGACTACGTTTTACTAATGCTTTTTAAGGAGTTTTGTGTCATGTTAATGCTTGTCAGGTCTATGAACAGCCAATGAAACTTAACACGTTTCTCCTTAGATTCCAATGATGCATAATAATACTATTACACATTGTCAGGGTCTTTCCAAAATTTAAGCAGTAATGTTTAAAGCCCCTTACCCTCTTTTTCTTAACTCATCAGTATCAAAATGTGGCAAGCGTGTTGGACTTCTGTAGTCCAACTACCTAACCCAGGATAGGTGAGTTAGCTATTCCTCATGTAGAAGGTCTCCAGACCTTTCATTTGCAAGGAAAAACTGGACAGACTTAGATAAATACATGTGTAAAAAAACACCAAACTACAGGTAGGTAAATGCAGAAACAGGAAAAAAGACAATCAAAATACCCATAAATGGAAAAGTAAAATAAAACAAATCTGCTCATATGAATTTTACACAGAACATCAAAAAATAATGAACATTTTAGTGAAATGTATGTAAAGGCTCCCTAAAAAGCAATTCAAAGACTAGCACCTGATAATGTTAGCAAATAAATAGGATCTAAGAACCGCCAAAGAGAAAAAAAAAATGTGAAAGGACATAAAGGAAATGCCTTGAAAGGGAAGGCAAAGGATGAAGGCTTGACAATCCCTGAATTCAGGGGTTGAATTCTGAATTTTCTCACGGTTGCTCTGGGCACCACATTACTGTATTATTAATTAAAAGTTCCTTTTAAAATTTTTACAGTCTTTTAGATTTGGTCCAGGAAACATACTTTTTAAAATACCAATTCATTTTTTTTTTTTTTAGATTTTATTTTTTTATTTATTCCTTTGTCAGAGAGAGAGAGTGTGAACACAAGTTGGGGGAGCAGCAGACAGAGGCAGATGGAGAAGCAGACTCCCTGCTGATCAAGGAGCCTGATAAGGAACTCCATCCCAGGACCCTGGGATCATGACTTGAGCTGAAGGCAGACGCTTAACCTACTGAGCCACCCAGGCATCCCTTAAAATATCAATTTTGATCATAGTGAATATTAATTTCACTGTTTATTTTTCTAAGTTATTGGGCATAAATGGGTATAGATCTATTAACTATCATTCAGACATGTATGAAAAATATTAAGAAGTCTCTTCTTTTAAATTACATGAAACACCAGTAAAGAATAATATCCGATAATAGATTTTATTATAATTGTTTAACTGTATGTATATAAACTCTTTCATAAACATAGTTCATTATGAGTTTGTTAGATTTAAATAGTTAATTTAGGACCCCATCATCTAGCTCTATAATCTCTTTTTAAACAGATGTTCTAGGGATCCCTGGGTGGCTCAGTCGGTTGAACACCTGACTCTTGTGCTCAGATCAGGGTCTTGATCTCAGGGTCATGAGTTCAAGCCCTGCATTGGGCTCCACGCTGGGTGTGGGGCCTGCTTAAAACCAAAACAAAAACAGGTGTTCTATGTAGAAAAATCTATGGTTCATTGTCTAGCCGCTTCCATTTTGGCTGGCGTTTTTTGATTATGCAATTAGGGTAGGGGAGGGAAAGTAAGTTTCCCTCTATCCTTCTGAGTTCTTAGCTGAGACCCTAATAGTAAAAAAAAAAAACAGATTAATAAGAGAAAAACAGGTTTATTAACATGTAAACTTATGACTACCTGGGAGGGATACCCAAAGAAAAATGAGTGACTCTCTGAGGAAGCAGAGTAGGAGGAGTATATTCTGTCCCTCTTCACTAGTAACCCAAACTGTCTTGAAGTGCTTAATGGGAGCCCGAGGCATTTGACTTGCTTTTGCTTTTGCACACAGGTGCACTCTGAGCGTGACCCTGGAGCAGGCCATCATTCTGGCCCGAAGCCACGGGCTGCCTCCCCGCTACATCATGCAGGCCACTGACGTGATGCGGAAGCAGGTAAGTCTCATGCCCCGTATAGGGACTGTTTTACAGGACCTGGATTTGAAGCTTCCTTTTAATCAGGATTTATCAATTTTCGTCAGAATAATCAGCATTTATCAGGTGTCTCAAGGGTGCCTGGATTTGAGGGACGTTTTTCTGGGCTCAGAGGGTAAGTATGGACAAGAAACACTCCCAGGGATGAAAGCAGTACAGACATCTATATGAAGGTTCTCCAAGAAATGTAGTCAAGCTGCAAAAAAAGATGTCTGAAGAGGTAACCTGAAGGAGGAAAGGGGTTGACCAGATGTATCGGGCAGGAGTGGATTTGGGGTTTATGTAAAGGATGAAGTCAAGGGTTTCATGGCACTTTCAGGGCATTGCAGGTGATTTACTAAGGCTCTGGAAATACATTGAGGAAGAGGGTGGAGACAAGGAAGAGGAAAGAATTGAGGACCCTGCTTGCTCCTGGAGCTCCCAGAGGGAATGCCAAGCCATGCTAAGAAACTTGTGGACTATTCTGAAGATAAAACATATACCTCAGATTTTCCTTCAGAGGATGAATAGCAATTTTAGGAATGTCTTTAGGTCACTGAAGTATTTATAGGTGAGAATATACTCTCTTATCAAGAGAATGAACTTTTGGCCTAATACCCAGTGGTATTTGAAATATGACAGTTTGGTTTTTAACTCATAAAATTCTTTTAAAAGATAAGAAAAATACACTAACCTCCAATTTGTTGATTATTAGGAAAATGTATTTAATCTAATAGAAAAACACAACTTAGTAGAAAAGCAAAAGAAGTCGGAAAAGATCAATTTTATATTTTCTTCTGTCACATTTTTCTCAGGTTACCACAGAAATTAATTTAACAAATCTCTCTACTTACTCACTTGGTTTGAATTGCCCAGTGATAGTGAGTGACTTTGTTTGTTTGTTTGTTTGTTTGTTTTTAAAGATTTATTTATTTTCAAGAAGGAGAGAGAGCATGGGCACACATGGGGGGAGGGGCAGAGGGAAAGAAGAGAGAGAGAGAGAGTCTCAGGCAGACTCCCGGCTGAGCTCAAGCCCAGTTCAACTCAAAGCCCATCCCACAACCCTGAGATCAGGACCTGAGATGAAACCAAGAGATGCTTAACAAACTGCACCACCCAGGCACCCCAAGTAACTTAGTTTTTAAGATATGCTTTTGTAGTTAAAACTGCTTTATTTACTCAGTACTTAGTGTATAACTTTTACACAAACAGATAACTTCCTGTGGGTTTGCTCCCAAGATTATAATACAGAATGGAAAGAAAGAAAGAAAAAGAAATCCATGGAAACAATCATGAGGCCAGTACCAGTTTAGGGTCTGCAATTCAGAAATAAGGTGCAACAAGTGGAGATACATTGTAGCTTCAGGCTTCAGGTTCCCAGCTGGGAACCCTGAAGCTAGAGACTGAAAACCAAGATCTCACAAGGTCCAAGAGAAATTTGCTAAGTAAATGTTAGATCCACAAGAAGCACAGGACACACGGTGGTTCAGCTGGGAAAGGGCAAATGCAGATACAAAGGCCAGCAGATTTTGGAAGGATTTTTTTGGGTGGATATACAAATTTGGTTTTAAAAAAAGTAGATCAAGGTAAACTTGCGATTATCCCTATCAGGTTGGGTTTGGAATGCCAAAAATACAGAAAGAGACTAAGCATTCTGTTTCATTCTATTGCTGTTAGAGTAAGTTTACAATAAGACTTGAAGGAACCATC
This sequence comes from Lontra canadensis, assembly GCF_010015895.1. NCBI lineage: Eukaryota > Metazoa > Chordata > Mammalia > Carnivora > Mustelidae > Lontra > Lontra canadensis. Next base: position 1,078,528 of record NW_022631197.1, on the reverse strand, counting down.
TCAAAAATCATAGTTTATGGCAAGACTAAGAGACTGGTATTAGCCTGTTTTAGAATAATCTAGTATAGGAGTAATGATGGATTGGCTAGATATACATTCATGCTATATAGACTCCAATAATCAAAACCGTTAAGTTCTCACAACTGAAAACAGAGATGGATAAAATAGGGAAAGTAAAAATCATTTTTAAGCCTTAATGACTTGTTTAACTGGTGCAAACCCTTCTGAGGATACAATGTACATATAATATTTACATATATTATTAGTATATATTATTATATATTTATAAAATATAACTTAAGACAACTGAAAAGTTAGGAAGTTTCTTATCAAATCCTGGTTGATTTCTAAACTTCCCTGCTTTTCAGTGTTTATCACGTCTTCTCCCGTCCATATTTTTATAATAAATACATTCAGAATAGATAGCTTCTCTCCTTTGTTACATGTTTCTCTGCTCCAAGTGGCTTGGAGACAAAGAACTGATTTCTGACTTCTTCATGAAGGATCAGAGAGCCTGGGGCCCCTCTCAATGGAGAAACGGGGCTAACCTGGTGCACAGAGAGTTTTGCAGTGTTCCCTCCGTTGCTCATTTTCTCCCCAGGGTTTAGCTGGTACAGGCAATGGGATTAGCGGCTGGGATCCACTCAGCAAGCCAACTTTTCCCTGCCTGTGATCTGAGTAGTTAGAACACTTGTGGGAATCAAAGATCTAACTTTTCTGTTCCCTTTGCCTTTCAGCCATTTAGATATAACTCTCTGGAAACTGAATGGTTGGGATATTTTCTAGGTTAATGAATAAGATTCTCTAAGATCTTTAGTTTCCTTTTTAGGAAGAAGAAGCTCTTTAGCATGATTTATTCTTCTGACTGCAGTATTATTTTCATGTACAGATTTTGTATGTGTCCTTTTCATACATTTGTTGAATGCCCTGGTTGAGTTGTTAGAAGGAAAGCTAAAAGATAGCAGGTGGGGTCCCATGCCCCTTTTTTGATAACGATTATCATAATCCTAGGCAGTACTTTTACATAACCAACGGATCTCATTAATAAAAGGCTTGAGGGAAAAGTTGTCATTGACATTAGAGACAAAGCTTTCTATCCTACAAATTATACATTATTTGGTGGAAGCCAATCTCAAAAATGTTTTGACCTTTTTAATAAAACTGGAATTTCAAAGAATTCTGTCTCCTTACCTACAATATCAGGGCATTATATTGGGCACCAGTAACAGACTAAGGAAGATGTGATTCTTGCCCTATCTCATGGTGGCCACATGGGGGCAAATCATCATGACACAGGCACCAACAGACAAGTGGTATTCGACCTCAGTGTTTTAGGCCAGAAGACAGGAATAAATGAGTGACTAGATTGTGAGCCCCTCAATGGCTGGGACACTGAGTATATTTTGTTCTGGTGTCACAGGTTTCCAGAAGAGTTCCTAGCAGAGAGTAAATGCAAAATGACATGTGAGCAATGAATTAGTTTTAACTAAGGTAATCAGGAAAAGCCTTCATGCTACAAGTTATAATATGATAGTGCCTTAATAGCATGGATTCTTGAGTTTAAACAACTTCAGTTTTAGTCCAAGCTCCAGTGTTTACTGTCTGTATCATATGGGACAAGATTCCAAGCCTCCTTCTTACTTAGTTTCCTCATTATTAAAACAAAGATAATAATAGCACTTACCTCATAGTGGTGTGAGGATTAATAAAGCAATACACTCAATATACTTAGAACAGTACCTGACACAATGAAGGACCAATTAATTACTGCCCAAGATGGTATTTGATTTGAGCCTGTGGGGATGAATGTGATGTGGACAGGTAGGAAACAGGAGAGAGAGGGTATTTAGGTAGAGGGAGCAACATGAGCTTGAGCAAGGGTGTAAAGGTGAAAGTATCAGGGCACCTGCGTGGTGCAGTCACTTAAGCATCCAACTCTTGGTTTCAGCTTAGGTCATGATCTCAGGGTCATGAAATTGAGCCCCGCATCAGGCTTTGTGCTCAGCATGGTGTCTGCTTAAGTTTTTCTCTCCCTCTGTCCCTCTGTGCATGCACGCACTCTCACCCCCCCCCTTTTTCTCTCAAATAAATAAATCTTTTTTTTTTTTAAGTGCAAGTATCTGGCATGTTGAGTATATGATGAATTATATAGTTGAATTCATTATGGAATATGCCAGTAATTGTTCAGCATGATAAGCATCAATTTATTTGCAACCTTTTAAGAAAGCAAAAGTCTTTTGTTAGATTATTTAATGGAATATTATGGGACCAAAGACAAAAACAATCATATAAAAATACTATAGTAAAGCTATTTCTCACAGGGATATGATTCAGAAATTCTAAAACTTATTTATGGGTATATTAGGCTCATATAGATAAGTAAATATATTGTAAATAATGAGAATAAAGTTTCTTACTGTCAGAAAAGAAAGTTACAAATAGGGAAAGGGAGAAGGCTGTAATCCAGAATGAACCCTGTGGCATGGGATTGAATCAGAGGTAGTAGTTTGAACTGATGGACACACACACACACAGATATACATAGATGTAGAAATAACTATAGACGTCTGAGTATGCTTGCCCTAGTCACCCTAGCCCTGTCTACTGCAAAGACCTAGAAGCACTTACATGCCAGTAGTAGCAATGAACATACCCAGTGTCCAGATCTTGGGTTCCAAATATAATTCTCCATTAAAAAGAACCAAGGATGCTTGGAGAAGTGGTTAACTTCCAGCTGAGACAGAGAAGACGAGCCTGGAACATCCTGAGGTACCAAAAAATAAACAAGTATTCAAAAATGATTGTGATTCTTTCAGTAGGACATGAGAAGCCACCTGAAGGAGTTCCTAGTGGTCGATCTGCAACAATTTGAATAAAAAAAAAAAAGTATTAATAATAGAAACATTGGATACTAACTCAGAATAAAATATTTATAAATTCATGTTGATTTAAATAAACACTTGAATAAATAGATAATGGCTTTGGGAAGAACAGAGGACTCTTATTCATAGAAGCATTCCTTCCTAAATGCTACATTATCATTGTTGCAGCAAGATACATCAATGGAGATTAAAGCCAGTGAGCAAAGTTTGAAGAGAAACAATATGTGCATAGTCTCATAGTATCTTCTCCAAGTTATTAACTACAAAAAAGAGAAGTAGAAGCTGTACAGTGGAAAAATCTGACATACACCACTTGAACCAAGCAATGATTCAATCTCAATGATAAGAGGTAAAGCCATCCTATAACAGTCAATGTCAGTGATTTCATGCACTGAGAAGGCACCAAATCACTTCTTGCCCAAAGTGCATGTCCTCTAATAATGAGGAAAGATCTGACAAACCCAAATTGAGAAATATCCTCAAAATAATGACCAGTACTCATTAAAAATATTAAGGTCATGGAAGACAAAGAGAACCGAGGAAGTACTGTAGATCAGAGGACCAAGGAGACAAGAAAACAAAATGCAGTAGGGGATCTGGATTGGATCCTGGAATTAGAAGGGGACACAAGTGTGGGAAATGGTGAAATTTGAATAAGACGCTGCATTGTACTAACGTTGATTCCCTGGTTTTGGTCTTCATATTATAGAGTGAAAACTCTCTGTTCTGCTTTTATAACTTTTCTCTAAGTTGAAAAATACTACAAAATAGTTCATTGTTTTAACTGTTGAATTGTGATTCCTAATTTCCTTTACATTTGTCTTTCTTCCACCCCCACCCCTTTTCCCTATCTGCTTTCCTTTACTGGGTCCATCTTAAGAAAATAGGTTTTGTTTTGCTTTCTTCTTTTTCTTCTTTTCTTTCTCTCCTTCCCACAGCTCAGAAATTTGGTAGCAGGAGAGAGAGTTTCAGAGTTCTTTTTAAACTACTCTCTTTCATCTTTTCTCAGCCCCAAACCCTGGTGTTTGGTTCTATGTAGTAACTGATTCCTATTAGTAACTGAGCAATGATGATAGCTTCAAACTTGACAGGTTGTGAAGCACATTGTCTTTGAACTTTAAACTTTGAGGCAGAATTCTTACATTTCAGAGACCCATATGCCCATGGCTTGTCCTGAAATTGCTTTAGCACTATTTAAGAAAATGTTTTCTTGATAAATACTGTGAAGTTTAAAATAGCTAATTATTCAGCTAAGGACAAAACAGGTGCACGAGTGAGATAGAACTGTGATTTCTGTTCCACGAAAGTGGGGACACAGCAGGTATTTGTGTCCTGCTCATTTCTTATCTTCAACCTCTGAAGTATTGCTTACTTCTAGGAATAAAGACCTAGCTGAGATAATGAACAGGAAGCTGTGATTAAATATATTTTGAATGATTCGGATGGCTACTGAAATAAGTATCAATCCTTTGGAACAATGTATCAGCATATTTTGATTCCTAAAGGCGTTAGTTATGAAAATATTCAGATGATGATTTCTCTCTTCTGCTTCATCTAGTTTCTCTTGGTGTTAAATACGATGTGGAAATAAATACTCTAGGCTCAAATGTTAATGGTATGTTAAATAATTACTAATACCATGTAGAGCTAAAAAAATTTTTTTCCCTGCTTCTTTCAGGGAGCAAGAGTTCAGAACACAGCAAAGAATTTGGGAATCAGAGACCGAACCCCACAGTCTGCTCCAAGGTAAGTGACTCCCCAGGTCTGCTCTTTGGCAAAGGGCTGGCCACCATTTCCCAGGCAGCATCACTCACAGCTAACGCACCTGTCCCAGCACATTGTCTAGTGCAGTCCTGATTGTAAGCATGCAAACTGGCCTTGTAAACACTCTGTGGCTAAATGTGACTAGGCATCGATGATCTCTGAATTCAGAACTTTAAGGGAAGCAAACTTAGAGGTAACAGGTAGAAGTCTTGACATTATTCTGTTTTGCAAATTCCATCATGAATTCAAAGACAGAAGTCCACACAGGTGCTATTGCAATTTGTATTCCAACTGTAGTGAACCAACACAATGCCATTTGCATTTCTGTTTCTATGCCTGCACATGCCATTACTTTGGGCATGATTGCTTCTCCCATCTGTGTCTGTATGAAAAACTTCTTAACCACAGAACCCAGCTTAGATGTTCTTTCCTCTTCAATGTCTTGGATGAGTATTCTCCCTCTTTGTGCTCTCTTATCATCTTGTATTGGTCTATTTTAGCGCTTATCATATTGTGTTACAAAATATTGTTCCCCGACTCCTTGCCCAATGTAAATATGAATTCTTTGGAGGCAGGAAATATGTTTTTTGGGTTTTATTCCCTGTTCATCATAGTGCTATATAGTAGACATTGAATATTTGATTTCAAGAATGTATGAATGAAAAAAATGAATGAATGAGCTTTTTCTTTGGGATCATACAAATATTCACAGTTCACATATCATCAAAAGAAAGGACTCGAATCCACCTTTAGAATAAATGAACATGGGAACAGCCATCATAAAAATGTTAATTTCATTTCCCTGGTGACATTAGGGTAGGCAGCCATCTATCTTGAAGTGGGATAGTATTAAATGATTTCTTTTACATTTGATTGTTTTTATACATTGGCATTTTAACAAAAAGTAGGCTCTTCCAAACACTCTCTCAGATAAGACATTCTTTGTTTCCATTTACAAAGCTGTTACCAGAGAATGATGACTGTAGCATTTATGAAGTTACATTTCATTCTAAAAAGGTATGTGGGTGGTGGAAGTACTTTGAAAAGGGAAAACATATTTTCCCCCTGAAAATGGATGGAGCACTCATGTTCTAATTGTGTTTATTTTTAGTGCTGACTCCTGACTCTAATCCTCCAGTTTTGTTAATGTTATCTTTCATAGTTGATTAGGTTAAAAAGACTTTATTGCTAAAGAATCATTTCACATAGTCATTCTCTCTCTAACACCTTGAGTAGACATGGTATATTTGGATAACTGACCCAGGGAAGAGTTGAAATCCCAATAACAAAACAAGAGAACGGCTTAGCAAGGTCTCCTTAGCTAGAGCTTATAAACACTAATAAACAGGGGGCTTAAGATAAGACTTCAGCATCCTGATCAATAAGCCAGTACACAAACTGAATACAAGAAAGGAACCTGATGAACTCACTTTTTTTCTTTATTGGGATGTGTTTTAAAATACTTGAACTGAAACACAACAAAATATGCCAGCTGTAAAGTTGACATTTTTTACAAGAGAGTAATAATTCCAAGGCAGAAATCTAGAGTAATTTTTAAATTTCATTCTATTTATTCTTTCTCTCATTCTACAAATATTTATTGAGGACTTGAGAGATGCATAGCGCCCTGCTATGCCCCGTGGAGAACATAAACATGAGATAGAAACAGTTCCAACCCTCAAAGATATTTCAGGTAAAGAGATGAGAGGGCAAAACATAACTGGAAGGAAAGGCAGAATGCAAGAAGTGCACTATGAGGGGGTGTGGAGAGACTCCCAAGGGCCCAGAGGGCCAGAGATCCCACCCAGCTGGGAACTGGGATTCCTGCCCAAAGATACCAAATCGAAGAGCAAATCTGGCTCTCAAGGACAGGCCACCCATAGACAAGTCTGGGATCATATTTCTGGAAATATCTTCATGGAGGAGATAGAGTTTGCTATCTCTGCCTGAGATAATATTTGGTTCAAATCCCTTACCGTTCTCTCCCATAGATTTCCTTTCCCCATTCACTCCTTAAAATTCACTCAATCAACAATATGTTGGATTTTTTTCCCATATGTTTGTAGATGTCAGACACTATGTTAAAAGCTAGAAATAAAGACTTAGTCCCTTCCACTAGTCGGTGGGGTGCAATAGAGAGACAACTGAATAAAATGAGGACAGTATCCAAAGTACTGTGGCAGACATAGGCACAGCTTGCCATGAGAAACAGAGAAGGGGCGTAAAACTCAGCCTAAAGACAGAAGGGAGGTTGCAGAGCGTTCCTGGCCCAGTCAGCATGGAATAGATGTCCTCCAAGGATGATGCAATCACACCAGCCTGAAGAGCACATCTTGCTCTGGGAACTAAACCCAAATCTCTGTGACTGCTGGTTGAATGTTATTTAAGAATGGTGCAACGTGAGGCTAGAGGCACAGGCAGGGACTGCGTCAGGAAGAGACATGTGTGAGATACTGAAGAGCTCTGATTTCTCTTGAAGACAATAGGGAGGCATTAAAATGCAACCTTCCTGTCTAGAAGATTTAAAATTTCAAATTTATCTCTGGCACCATTAAGAAGATCCATCTGAGGACAGCTAAGACAAGGCAGGTGCTTGAGAGGAGATCGTCATGTTATTAAGAATGAAAAGGAGAGGATGGTTCAAGAGATATTTAGGAGACAAAATTAATAGTCTTTGACACTAATTGGATGAAGGAGGTTAGGAAAAAGGAAGATTCTAGAATGACCACCAAATCTTTGATTTGGGTGACAAGGAGCAAATGGTTTTATTCACTGAGAAAAAGAAGCAAAGTATAGGGCAAAGAGGCTGAGCTCATCTCACTAATATTGGGACTGAGGATCAGTGGGACACCTACGGGGAGATGCCTCTGTGGGCAGTACTAAGCATGTTCTTCCCACTCACTGTCATGTGTTGCATCTTTAGAGGAATAAACTTAATCTTCATCAAAGACCAAATATTACATTTTAGATGTAATGGCACACTGGTCTTGTTTTCTATTATGTCACAAAACCTGGAAACTACTGTGCTATGATAGCTTGATTGTCTTTATTTGTTCAATTGTGAAGCAGCATCCTGTAGAGGTTACAAGTGAAAAACATAGTTTTGAGTCCCAGCTCCTGTTTGTGACCTTAGTTAGCCCGGTTATTTATTTTCCCTGAGACAGTTTTCTCATCTGTAAGATAGGGAGAATTGCCTTGGGACAGATGATTATTGACACTCTAGCCTTCAAAAGAGGCATTTGCTTTGCGCTCTCCCTTAACACAGCTTTTATTTATGCCGTGTAGAAAGGTGAAGGGCATGATCTATAGATTGAAGTTTGAAAGTTCTACTTCCGGCAGTTGGGGACTGGTGTGGAAATACCAACTCCAAGATGGCACCAGAGCCCAAACAGGAAAAGAAGAAAGTGGAGCCAGGAACAAACCTTTTCATGCAGGGGCCCTGGTGTGCATGAGTGGAATGAGAATAGGACAAGTGTCCTAAAATGTTGGGCAAAACCAGGACTCCCATTACCTAACGGTTTAGCTGCCAGAAAAACAAACGCCTCAGTGCAGGGTTAGAGTCCAGCTCCTAACTATTACATTTTGCTTCCCAGCTTCATCTGCCTGTTCTAAATTCCCCAAGCCCCACAATTTCCATTACAAATGTGTCTGAACTCAAATAACCCTGAGTCACTTCCAAGAAACCTCACAGAAGCTGAATCTGCCCAGCTCTACAGTAGCCAGAGCTATTATTTCATTAGGTGATCACAGGGAGTAGCCTTTTTGCCAATTTGCAAGGCAGACATTTCAAAGACTCGTCTACCCAGTGGCATTAGCTCCATTATGTGGAAACGTGCAGTGCAAGGTAATGGAATGTCATGGCGCAGGCCAGATCTCACGGGGGTAGGTCATTCGCTACCCAGCTTACGGTTTCTGTTCTACCTGAGTAAGGCCACTGCCTTTCCACTCATTAGGCAGCGCTGTCAGGGAAATGAAAGGATAGAAATTAAAGAGGAAAAGAACTTTCCGATCATTCTGTTATTCCAGTGCTGGGAATGCATTTTGAAGCAACACCGTATTTTTTAACTGCAAAGGCAGCTTTGAACTATATCAGCCCAATTTAATGTATTCTTTTCTCCGGGAAGGATGAAAAAAGCTCTTCTGATGTGAGATGCCCTTATTTCAGTATTCATTTTCTTCCGTGGAGGTGACATATAGAGTATTAAGCACCTTTCAGACTTGAAATACATTTTGCAAATCTCCAAAGGCAGTTACTTTTTCTGAGTGTTTCCAAACATGGACAGTTTTTTTGTTAGCTAGGTTTCTAACTCAGTATTTGCCCTTTTTTAGTCTTTTCCCCACTTTGATTTAGAATTAGCATGGGATTAAGTGGGGAAGGAAGAGGAAACATAATTTGCTGAGTTTGTCAACAACTCATGTAAATTTTGTCCGATTTAATCTATAAAAGAAGCTTATCACCATAGCTACCCCTGAGTTTGGAGTACTTTTTAAAAGGAGCAAAGTTGACACCTGTACCTGGGACATTTAGATCACAGACGAAGCTCTGAAGCGGGGCCAGCATGCCCACGGAACTATAGGACTGGACGTGTCTGTAGTCGGGCACCCAGCCAGCTTAGTGTCCGGATCTTCGTTCAGCCTACAGCTTCAATAATGGGTTTGCCCTGCCTGGTCACTGGCTGTCCTGCTGCATTTATGGTCCCCTTAATTTCATTCTGGAGCTGTGATACAACCATTTGGGAGAATAGGAAGCTCTGGAGCTTCTACAGTACTAGTTCAGTTCCCCCCAACCCCTTCTTGCCTTCATGCTGAGTGGCCTCTGACACCGAGATATGGGATGCCAAGAAAGAGCACTTCCAGGCATCTCCACCAGCTCAACTAGAGGCCTTGACCCACTTGAATCTCCACCTGATTCTGCTGACAGATGAGAGGAAGGATGGGCAGAGCTGGGCAAGTATTCCCCAGGAAACACCAGATAAGGGTGCCTGGGAAAGTCAGTCCTCAGGACTCTGCCACATCAGCCCAACTCACAACTGACTGCACCGAAGAGATGGTACAACATGAAGCAGCTTTTGAAAATGGGTCAGGAAATCAGCAGACCCTTCTGAGCAGGTGCTGCTTTGCTACAAATTAATCATAATAGACACGATGGTAATTATCATAATAATATCGTCTCCTAGAATTGAGAGAATCGATTTTGCTGCCAGCAAGGTGAGCAGTCGGGGTTGGCAGCCCTGGACCAGAAGCAGCTGGTGTGGAGAAGGGAGCACTGCTCCATCGCTAGTCATCTCGAGCAGCGAAGACACATTGGGGTTTTCTGAAGAATAGAACCGAAGTTTGGGAGTTTGCTAATTCATATGTGATTTTTAGTAGAGTAGACAATATGATCATGATTCCTGGGCCAAGAAATCATTGTCAGTATCCTTTTCCTCCAGGGAAAAACATCTCAGATAATGGTGATATGCCAGGCCCGTGTCACACTCTTCCATGCCTTTTCTAGGCTCTACAAGCTGTGCGAGCCGCCTCCCCCCATGGGAGAAGAATGAAGAGAATCGCCAAGGAACCAGACAAGCAGAAGCTTCTGCAAACCAGACAGAGGACATGCTGGCTACACATTCTCCATTCAAGATAAGGAAATAGCTTTTTTTTTTTTTTTTTTAATCTGAATCCTTCACCATGGAATAAGTAACCAGTGTTCGACTTGTACTTGGATATTTGTGCTGGCCACAGATCGGAGGTCATTTGGACAATTTGAGGCTTCACCAACTCAACTCTATATGTATTGACACTCACTGTTCATTTTTAGGGTAAAATTCATCCCTTGAATTTATAGAAAAAAAAATCAGAGTTGGACAATGAACCATTGTGCCTCTTTTCCCATTTATTAAAATCATTTGATTGTGTTTGTTTCCATCTTCTCTAAATGGGATCATGTAATCATGGACATTTCCACTAGAAGAAGCCTTTCACTGAATAAACATGGACACGCTTTCCAAATCCTTATACAGAAATGTTACAGAAAGTGGAGGCTGGGTGCTGTCATAGGGATTCAGTCCCTCACCTGCATCACAGAAAGTAATTCACGTGTGCAAGGTGAAGAGCATGTTCTACTCTTTCTCCTAAGGGTTTATTTCTCAGTAAAAGAGAGGAGAGCAGATGGAAACTTTACCAAGACTTTCTTCCAGCCCCTTCTAGGTATGCTTTGTGCTCGTGGATGGTTCCAGTAGTCTGGCACTCTCCCTGGTCTCTGTAATGGCATGACTTCCTTGTGCACTGGGGCTGTGCCCCCGATGGCCACGGGTGGGGAGCAGTGGGGACCAGACAGGTTTAGAAAGGTATAGGAGGGGTAAGTAGGGTAAAGGAGGAAACTTAAGCCCACTTAAAAATTCAACCTTTATTTTAGAAAGATACCTAAAATTTCTCACTTTTAGGAAGGCTTTAATATGAGATCTGAGACTTGTAATAGAATATACTATGCTGAGAATTCCTCTATCAAGGTATGTGTATAACATATGAAAATAAAGCTTTATTTGTTGAACTTTACAAGGTCTATTAGAGACCTTGATAACATGTGGAAGCACAAGGTGTGTTCTATTTTCATTCTAAAGTATGTAATATTTATCATCTCTATGTTGATAAAATAACATTGTTTTTTAGCATAATGAATATGGTCATATTGGTTTTGAATCTATAATTTTCAAAGCAATTAAAATGCCCTTACTGTGATTGTGATAATTATATGGATTTAGACTAATTTAGTATGTGAAATGCTTTTAATAACTAAAGTATATACAGACCATTATTGAATTTTAATTTATGAAATTTGATAATGATTTCAAATGATCATTAAAAACCTTCAATGCTAGCAGTTGTGTATTGAATAACAAAACTCCTGTGTTACATACGTATGAGGTATTCATATACTGGTCAAGCTGATAAAAATTGCCTTTTGTTACAGAAGCAACTTAAGATTTTTGCCTTAAGTCCATATATATAATGAGAAGTAAAGAAACAAACTCCAAAGTTTCCAAAGAAAAAGTTGAACACTTTGCATTTAATGGAAATAGGACCTTAACACAAATATCTAGATTAAGTATATCTCAACTTCTAGGGATTTAACATTCTGGATATTATTAACAACTGATCCCAAAGGCCCATGCTATTAGTATCTTGTGATTTTCCCATATTGAAAAATTGATGAAATTCAATGCAGGCTAAGGAGGGAGCAAAACTGATCAACTAGCAACTGTTGTTCATAATGTCATTACTGTTTTCTAATCACCATCCTGGAAGCCTTATTTCTCAGTAGAACGATGAAGAGGTCACTTAAACACTTTGGCCATACTTTGCTATGTTTCATGGGGTAAATTATCTGCTATTATGTTATTTAGCATATCTTTAAGGATCTAATCTTTGTATAATAAGATGTGGTTAATATTTTAAGGGTGCAATGTACCATCTATCAGAGTGCTTGGTACTTACTAAGTGCTTGAAAGGTAGTAGTGATTTATATTATCATCAGTTACTGTTATTTTTTTCTTATTATAATAAAAACTATAGCTAACAGTCAAGCAATTACTGTGTGCCAGGCAATACCTCCACATGCTTTTACCCCATCTTGTTATTGCTTCACTAATCGTCACAACGACATCACCCCATTTCGCAGTTGAGGAACTAAAGCAAAGAAGAGCCCAGTGACTCTCCCAAGTCAGCCACGTGACTGACAAGTGGTAGAAGCAGGATTTAAACCCAGCAAGACTGCCTCCTTCAGTCCTCCTTCTTACTAATAGAAGAATAGTACCAATTAGTTGTTAATAAAGCTGGAGTTATGTGACACATGTTGCCATTTAATTATGCACTTTATATTGAGGGAAAAATTGGATGGAAACATGCAAGAGGTCTTTAGTATGTGAAAATCATAGGATTTCTTAGACATTTACCATTTTGGATACATGTTTTGAGGCAATTGCAATGCTGTTGCAGTCTGAAAAAATAGATTCCTCATCACTGAAGATAACAGTTTTAGATATGTTTTGAAATTTGGAAAAAGTATATCCTATAAAATTTGCTGTGATTCCAAAACAGTCATAACAATTTAAAAATTTACAATGAATGAATGAATAAAGACAATTTTTGAATATCATAATGTACCTCCATGCAACATTGGACATTTAACCAGCCTTGAGTTTTTAGAATGGGTTTACCTACATGTTCACATATTCCTCCCCTTAACTGCTCACATACTCCTCTGTAACTCCTTTAAACATTGCTAAAGCCTACTAACAGTTCTTCCGAGTTCTGCGTTTGGATATTTGCCTCTCTTCCCCTAAAAGGGAAGGTCATGCATAGAAATTTTGGTCCTTGATATGAGCTTTAACCCAAATATAATTGCTAACCAGTAATCTATTGTCAATACATCTGAAATATTCCATCATATCTTATAAAGTTATCTAATATTAAATATTACCAAACTTTATATAGTATTAACAGAATGAGCAATTTGAAGAGACTAGAGTTTTATACATATTTCCATTACTGTTTAACAAAAAAGAAAGAAACAAAGAATTTCTGTATGACTTTTACTTATATTGGATATAAAAAGTTGAATTTAGAAGGTAAGCTTTGTTTTATGAACAAATATCCTAATCTTAGATGTCTCACAGTATTTTCTGTCTCTTTAAATCACATTCATTGAGTGGCTTAAATTTCCTATGCATTCAGTGGTCACTCTTCTTGCCCCAACAATGTTTAATTTTAAAATGGGCTAATTTCTTGTGATAGTATAATATATATGATATTGTAATGATACTGGTTCTGACTCTGTTGATTTAAATTTTGTGATAGTTAACTAAGTTCAATATGAAATGATATTATCCTTGGCACTATCTATAAAAGCCAAGACAATGAATAGTTAAAAAAAATCCTGAGCGGATATTAACTAATTTAAGAAAATAAATTCTTTTGGGGGCACCTGGCTGGCTCAACTTGTAGAGTATTTGACTCTTGACTTCTGGGTTGTGAGTTCAAACCCCACTTTGGGTGTAGAGATTACTTAAAAATAAAACATTTTTAAAAAGAAAGAAAAACTATTTTCAACCCTCTGTGAACAAACAACTTTTAGGAAAAAAATAATTTTTAGGGATATGAAAGCATTTAGTTAATGTATTTGAAAATGATTTGTTTGTATTTAGTACTAAAGTATTCCCTGATTAGTTCATATAGATCTTTTCCTGTGTAGCATGATTTAGGTTAGATTACAAGGGCATATTTTTATTCACTTGTATTTAAAAAAAAAAACATAATATTGAAGTTTAAAATAAATAACCCTACTCTAAGTCATTTTACTTCACAGGTTATTTTTAAATTTTCTTCACTAGTGGTATTTACTAATATGGAAACTAATGTTTTGTATGTAATTAAATTGCTTCTGAATTTTTAGAAACTATGTTTAATTCTTAAAGACTTATTTTTAAGTGAATTAATATACTAAGTTATAGTTTAATTATAATTATAGTTTAATTACTTTCTTACAGCCAACAGTAGTTATTTCATTAATGTATATATATAAACACACGTACACATAAAAAGACATAATTGCCAGTTTGCTGAATGAGTTGTTAGTTGTTCTACTGAAGTATAAAGGCAAAAGCTTTTGCAATGGTTTAGAATGATCTGAAGTTCGATTAAGAAAAATATTCTGTATGCACTCAGATTTTTGGAGTTTTAGTGATAAGCCTCAGAAAACTTTCACCCTACGTGAGGCAGAAGAGGTAGGGGAAGTTATGAGAGGAGTCTGAGCCAATAATGGGCTCAGACTAATTCCTTTTACCTATAGTGGCCGTAGTCTTCTTAGGTGCTGTAATTCTGTAATTGTTATCACAGTTAGTCTTTGGTTTTAAATTTTTTTTTACTGCTTCAAACCTTTGCTTTTAACATTGATCTCAGCATTCATATCACCACATTGTGCACGTATGGAAGATTGTAGAAGTATGGCCTATGCATTCTCTCATTGTTCCATAGACACATGGCCTACTTAACTCAGGATAGCTTGCTTTTCTCACTAAGAAGAGACATCTGAAGTCTACCAAGATAGATAGATATAGAGATACTGTATCTCTATATATGTTTCTATATACATATATTTGCTACTTTTTGTTTTTGTGATATACATTATAGAAATTACTTAAGTTCTCATGTCTTGTTTTGGATGAAGAGATGAAATATGGGGCTGTTCAATATATGAAATGTTTGTTCTATAGACATTAGATTTGTCTAAATTCACAGTCAGCACACCTGGTAGGCCATCTTCTGATCACTGACAGTACTGTCCTACTCAATCTGGAGCCAATTTACCTACATTTGCCATCCAAGAAGTAGCTGATGAAGAATAAAGTTACCGAATTTTCAAATGATATTTCTACTAGAAATAGAAAACTTTGGATACTTTTGCGTGCAGATAACAGAAGAAATGTCCTCCATTCATGTATTCACTCCACAAATATGTTCAAGAATTTACTTTGTACGAGGCACAGCCAGTGGGCCTCATTGATGCATTGGTTCTGTTTGATTCGAAAGTCGTTGCGGTATCTCTTTTATGTTAGTGGTCACTTGTGTCTTTTACTTGAAATGACATGATGTGTAAGGCAAACCTATTCTAATACCTTGTAGGTATATATATTGTATGAAATTAAGAATACTAAGTTGGTAAAATGCTTTAGAAGACACATTTAAATTTGAATATCTAATGCCTCAAGCAAATTTATTAGAGTTTCAGATGAATATATATTTTTGTAACTGCCAAGTAAATAAGTAGATCATAGCTTTTGCTTAAAAAATATTTTTATAAGTATTCAGTTGAGAGTTAGTTCCTTTATGTATTTGAATATAATTTACATTTCACTATTTTAAATAGTAAAGTATTCTACTATCATTTTACTATTTTAAATAGTAAAATATGAAGTTTGTTCTATAAATAGTAATTCTCTTGAATATATTCATATTTAACATTGTATAACATCCAAAATGTAATGATAAATTTCACCTGAGTGTGTTATAATAGGAATCAATTTTTCCTTTGTAAAAGATACATGTAACATAGTTTCAATCATTCAGTATTTTGTGAATGGTTAAAATGGTCGAAGTGTATTATGTATTTTATATCATTTAATTTTGTCTGCATAAAAGACTAGAATAGTAGCATTGTATCATTAATGTCAATAATAATAAAGTGAAATGTAGTAAGACTATACCAGCTACTTTGCATTTAAATTTATTTAACCAATTTCTATTATGTTCTCACCTGTTTGGGAGACAAAAATCCATGAAACACAGACTTTCCCCCCTTTAAGAGATCACAAGCCTCCATAGGAGAAACTTCATATACATACGAAACAAATCTACAAACATGGGCCAAGGTAAGTTATAGAGACAGTAACTGCTAGGAAGGGGACAGGAAAAGAAGTTTAATAAAGGCCACAGCATAGGAAAGCTTCATGGGGGATACAAGACTTGGGCAGTTTCTAGAATTAACCAGCCAATTGTTCAAGATTTATTCAGTACATATTATGTATAAGCCCAAGTCCTAGTTGTCGAGGGTGTTCTAAATGTACATAATTCCCAAACTTTGCAGTTAAAGAACTTGATATCTCTAGTTTACAACAATGATAGAGCATCATAGGGGCACCTGGCTGGCTCAGTCAGTGGAGCATGCAACCATTGACCTCAGGGTCCTGAGTTAGGGGAGTTGAAGCATCCTATTGAGGGTGGAGTTTACTTAAAGAAGAAGAAGGAGGAGAAGGAGGGGAGGGAGAGTTGGGGAGGGGTGGAAGGGGAAGGGGGAAGAGGAGGAGGATGAGGAGGAGGAAAAGAAGGAGAATTAGGAAATCCCATGAGGAGTTTGAAAAATGTATATGTTGTTGATTGTGGGGGCGACTTCAGAAAAGTCAAAAGAAATAATCATTGAAGGAAACAAAGATCAATAACTAGATTTTACTTTTTGGAGATTGCTGGTATTCCCTGATTGCAGAACTTCATATAGTAATAAGAAAAATATGGAATCAGCAAGCACAGGCGATTTGTTTTAGGACAACATTCCAGACACTGGTATTCTAGAGATGCTATTGAGACATACACAAAGTATTTTGTAGTCAAAATATGCTTAAGACACATGGAATTAAACGGGTGTTTTTATCATGGAATTTCTCTCACCTTTTAATACACTTAAGAAAATCATGGCTTTGGTCGAGAGGGATGCTGTGCTATGTTTTCCAAACTTATTAGAGAGTAGGACATATTTTATTAAAGACTTGATGTGGAGCCTGGGTGGCTCAGTCAGTTGAGATTGTCACTCTTAACTCTTTTCTCTTCACAGAAAGTATTGAAATATGCTAAGTTTAGGGTTTCCCAGACTGACATTGATTGGTCATTTGAATATGATCCGAATGCAGTAATACAAATATCTCACTGATTGTTTGAAGGTAGGTCTTGATAATATGAATGTCCAAGTCACCTCAAGATTCCTTGAGATCAGGAATTTTCCAGAGGTAAGTGTGGGCCCCTTCACTATTAATTAAAGAGGGTACATGGGAGGAAGTTTCAGCATAAGACTGTCTAGAATGTAGCAAGTCACAGAGTTCTTAGACTCCCTGCCCTTGACTCACTATGTTGTGTTTATTTAGGAGAGATCTGTGAACTCTTTGTCAGAAAAGTGATAAAATAGATTATTCCAGGGCTGTGCGCTCCAAGAAAAAAGGCAGTGGTCACCACATGATATAGTAGAATGTTCTGTTTAGGGCACATTAGTTCAGAAGGATGAAGACAAGTGAGGGTATAAAAGATGGTCAAAGAATGAGTAAGGATGTTTGGGATTGATTGCCAGGAAATATTAGGTCCACAAAAACTGCTGCTGTTCTAATTGAATTGGATTCACTGTTCAAACTGTTTGCCTCAGAGGTTAGACATGAGGATATTACCTCACTTTAGCGATGGGGATCTGGAAACTGTAACCAAACATAGAGAAAATAAGTTTGATGATGATATGAGAAGAGACTTTTATATGCCCTTTGAAAAACTTATTTGAATTGCATAAAATGTTAGTTGGAAGGTTAGAGAGGATAAGCTTTTTTTTCCCCACTTTTTAAGATTGAAGTGAAATTCACGTAGCATCCAATCAACCATTGTGAAGTACACAATTCACTGACATTTAGCATATTCACAGTGTCGTGAAGCAGTAAGTCTCGCTAATTCCAAAACATTTTCATCACCTACAATTTTATTTTATTAAACTTTTATTTCAAGGTAATCATAGATTGACATTTTTTTTCACAAAATTGCAAAAACAGTTCAATGGAAGAAGGGTAGACTTTCCACCCAGTGGTGCTAGGACAACTGGACAGCATTGGCATAAAAATGATCCTTGAACCCAACATTACACCTCATACAAAAATTAACTCAAAAAAGATCATGGGCTCAAATGTAAAACATAAAATTACAAATATCTTAGAAAAAAATATAAAAGAAAATTCTCAGGATCTGGGGCTAGATAGAGTTCTGGGTCTTGACACAAAAAGCATGATCCATAAAAGAAAAAGTTGATAAATGAGACCTTATTGAAATTTAAAACTTTTTTTCTGTTGTAAACCCTGTGTGAAGACAAAAAAGTTACAGACTAGGAGAAAATAGTTGCAAACTACATATCAGACAAATTAGTGTCTTAGAACATGTAAAGAATTCTGCAAATGGCCAGTTGCAAAAGGTTTCATATTGTATGATTCCATTTACATAGCATTCTTGAAATGGTGTAATTATAGAAATGGAGAACAGATTAGAGAGCAGGAAGGAAGGAAGTGGGTATGTCTATTCATAGTCAACAAGAGTGATCTTTGTGATGATGGAGCCTTCTCCCACTTGACAATATTAATGTTGATATCCTGGTTGTAAAACTCTTATCTTTTTCAAGATATTATTTTTCAAGGAAACTGGATAAATGTGAGATTTCTCTGAATTATTTCTCAGAACTGCATGTGAATCTACAACAATCTCAAAAATTTCTATTGAAAATATAGAATGAGTTTTAGATGACTTTCAAATGGTAGTTGAAAGGTTGCCTTATTGGGTGCCCAGGTGGCTCAGTCGTTTGAGTGTCCAACTCTTGATTCCGGCTTAGGTCATGATCTCAGGGTCATGAGATCGAGCCCCACATCATGTTCCACACTGGGCATGGAGCCTATTTAAGATTCTCTCTCTCCCCCTCCCTCTGCTCACTGGTCCCCACTTGTGTGTGCACACATGCATGCACTCTCTCTCTCTCTAAACGTTATGGTTTCAGCATCATCTCCGTTAATAGTTACTGTCACGATGTGTGTGGTACAGTTTGTCAAACTGTGTATGGATCCATACACACAGCTGGAGAACATTCTGCAACATCACCTTCATAGCCAGTTTCTTCCTCAAGCTCCCGAAGGAGTATCAGTAAGGAAAATGAAATCACATTTTAAGAAAGTGGCTAATAAATATAGTGATTCCCTTCTTTATTATTCTTCCCTTCCAACATCCATTCATTCAGAGAGTCAACGGCTCAAATTGAGCACCCGCTCTGTTGCCCTTGAGCAGCTCATATTTTAGATGTGTGGCAAACCCATGGCCAGATATACAATCTAGTGCTCTGATTTAGAGGCCCACTCCAGCCCTTACTACCTCTGTAACCATGGACAAGTTACTTCTTTGACCCTCAGACTCCCAGAGCTGTAAAATTGTAATAACAATACCACTTACTTCACAGGGCAATAGCATGAATTAAATGAAGTAACAGAGGTTAAGAATTTAACACTGAGCTTGGCACCTGGAAGTACTCTAATGTTCACTAGGTAATAGAATATTATTTGTATGAGATTGAACTAAGATAAAAGTAGGAGGAGGGTCACCTGGATGGCTCAGTCGTTAAGCATCTGCCTTCAGCTCAGGTCATGATCATAGGGTCCTGGGATTAAGCCCCACATCAGGCTCCCTGCTCAGCGGGAAACCTGCTTGTCCCTCTCCCACTCCCCTGCTTGTGTTCCCTCTTTCTGTGTCAAACAAATAAATAAAATCTTTAAAAAAGAAAAAGACAAAGGTAGGAGGAATGACTACAGAGATGCTTTCTTCAGACAGATGGCTTATTTGGGAAAGAGAGAGATGAGATTAGAGGGGTTAACTGCAGTTGGAAAGCATGGTGTTCCCTGTTAAGGAGTTTGTAGTTTATCTTGTGGGCTGTGGTGAATGTTTGGAAGTTTTCAAGCAGGTAAACAAATGAGATGATCAAAAGAGTTAACATATACAGCAGTGCAGTTAGAAGGCTGTTACAATGATAAAAGTAGTTTTTCTCAGAGTGGGATTCTCAGGCCATATTCATCAGAATCTCTGGAAGGATTATGCTCAGGGATTTCTTTCTTTTTTAAAATTAATTTATTTATTTATTTATTTATTTTTATTTGAGAGAGAGAGCTCAAGTGAGAGAGCTGAGCAGTGGGAACAGCAGAGGGAGAGCAAGAAGCAGGGTCCCCACTTAGCATGGAGCTCAATGTGGGGCTCCATATCAGGACCCTTAGATCATGACCTGAGCTGAGGCAGACGCTTAACCAACTGAGCTACCCAGACACCCCAGGGACTTCATTTTTAATACACTTTTCAGGTGGTTCTTTTGCACACTTGGGTTTGAGAATTCTGGTCTAAAGGAGAAATGATGGAATTCTTAACAAAAGAGTATCAGCAATAACAGAGAAGAGGGGAATTTTGAAAAATATTTGAGGAATAAATTAGCAAGATTTGTTCATCCATACGATGTAGGGAAGTAAATTAAAGAAAAGAATTAAGGATGTTGCCAAAGTTTCTAGCTTGGACCGTTGACTTATGGAGAGCTGAGGATAAAATTCTGGAACACTAAAATTTAAGCAAAAGAAAAGATGCTGTGAATTAAATCCAAAAGAAATATTTGAAGTGGTTGGGAGGAGATTCAAGAAATTGGGTGGTCATGCAAGTCATGAAAATAAGAGCTCAAAAAGGGAATTGTCAAATGATTCAAGGATCATGAGTATGATAAGAAATGAAAAGGGCATTCGGCCCTTGAATTACTTTTATTTACTTACTTTTTTGCTTTTCCTTTGTCTTTAGTTGCAAACATCTTATAAGCTTTTTTGTAAGATCAAGAAGTATATGTATTTTTTTTTTAATTATAGCAATTAACAATGACACCAAGAGCACGTAGTGCCTGGCATCATTACCAACACTAGATGATGTTTGTGTTAGTCTAGCTCTTTCCATATAAGTAATAGAAACCAAAGTCTGACTGGTTTTAATGCCAAAACAGAACATAAAAAAGGTGAAGCAAAGCTGATAAATGCTGTAGGTGGATCTGTGGGGCAGGACCAATTCCCAGGGTTAAAATAATGTCATCAGAAATTTCTCATTACCTCTCAACTTTGCTTTCCTCTGTTTTACCTCCTTTCTCAGACCAGCTCTACTTTAATGACCACAAACCGGTGACCAACATCACTAAGCTTTTCTTTCATAGTTTACCAATACCAGTAGAAAAGAACTTACCAAAAGTTGCCTCAAAACTCCTGCTTGCTTCTGATTGGTCTAGTCAGAGTCATGTGACTTCCCCTAAACTAATCCCTAGAGCTAAGTAGATGCTTTACTGTCATGGGCAAGGATTATATCCTCTGTCTCCTGATTAAGAGTAGGAGTTGTCAGAGGATTCCCAAAAGGAAATCAGAGTGATATTACCGGAAACAGGAATGAATCCTGGGCAGGCAAAAACAACAGATGGCCACAGGAGTAGTACTAGAATATTCATGTGCCAATTTTAATTACATGCTTTATCTTGCATTGACATGTTTATCAGGGTATTTCCACTTACGTGAATTTCCTGGTCTTTTAAACCTAATATAGGAACGTGGTAGTAGTAGTAGGTAGCTTTTTTTTTTTAAAGATTTTATTTATTTATTTGGCACAGAGAGAGAGAGATCACAAGTAGGCAGAGAGGCAGGCAGAGAGAGAGGGGGGAAAACAGACTCCCGGCTGAGCAGAGAGCCCGATGCAGGGCTCGATCCCAGGACGCTGGGATCATGACCTGAGCTGAAGGCAGAGGCTTTAACCTACTGAGTCACCCAGGTGCCCCAGTAGCAGTTATTTTTAAAAGAGATAGTTGGTCTAGAAGCCAGGTTATAGTAGGTTATGTATGGAGCAGATGAGGAAAACAGTGCAACTATAAATGATTTTTTTTAGTAAAATTGATAGAAAAGAAGGGCACCTGGGTGGTGCAGTCAGTTGAGCGTGAGACTCTTGGTTTTGGCTGAGGTCATGATCTCAGGGTGGGGAGATCCATTTGCTCATAGGGCCCAGGCTGGAGTCAGCTTGAAACTCTCTCTCCCTCTCCCCACAAAAAAATAAAATAAAATCTTTAAATAAAAATAAAGATAAAAATAAAATTGGTAGAAAAGGAAAAGGAGAGAGCTGTAGCTATAGTTTGAATAAGGAGCTATGTAGGGGCACCTGGGTGGTTCAGTTAGTTGAGTCTCTGACTTGATATCTGCTCAGGTCATGCATGATTTCAGGGCTGTGGATCCAGCCTTAGGTCGGGCTCAGGCTCAGTGTGGAGTCTGCTTGTCCCTCTCTCTCTGTCCCTCCCCCTGCTTGTGCTCACACTCTAAATAAATAAATACATAAATGAAATCTTAGAAAAAAAGAGATTATGCAAAGTGAGTTTTTTGTTTTCCAGATTGTAGGCAAGGGATCATTGGACAATTCTCTATTGAGAAAGAAAATGCTTAGGTTTTGTTTTGTTGGGTTTTCCCCCCCCTATGGAGCTATTAGGTAAAATGTTTATCACAATTAGGGTATGTAAATACACATGTCTTGGACTTCTTTTATTTGGCTTTGACCCTTAGAGATACATTACTCAACTCTAAGTTTCCAGTGTGATGTTAATCTTGGTAGAGACCATGTTTTGTGGGAAAATGGGTACAGGAGTCCCAGTATATATTTGGCAGATTGATGATCCAGAAATGACCTCCATGTTTGTATCAGACATCCTCTAAATGTTGAAAATAACAATATGGCTATCTAAATGATGCAGATTAATACATTTAAATGACACACATTTTTGTCTCCAGAATGAAAGCATTCTTAAAAAGTAAACAGTAAAGAAGGTCTTTGGCACACTATTTTGAATTCAGATCTAAACCATGGATGGAGTATGTAATTCTGAACTTATCCTTGACCATTGCTTTTAGAATAGTATAAAAAACCAGTACTTGACGATTATTCCCAGGGTAGCAATTCACTGCATAAGTTTAAAAGTAAGAGTGGCCTTGAATTTTAACTTTAACACCAAAATCCAGAAAGAAATGTATCTTGTGCACTCTGAGTGAAAGATGAAAAGCCATTACACAGTGTTTTCACATCTGACGTTATAAATCATGAAAACATGAAAGAGGCATTGCCTGCAGCTTTTCTCAAGCCTCTTGGATACATTTCAAGCATCTTATGGAGAAACTTTAACCCACTGTCACTTTATTCTTCAAAGGAGAAAAGGGAAAAGACTGTCATCAAGTTTCATTTTTCCCGGGACCATTTCATCAAAGTCTATGAGATCACGGAACAGAGTTATCAGCCGTCTGAGCCTAGCGCAGCAGACAACAAGTGATGCCTGATTCACCTGTAGGGAAGAGGCAGAGTGAAAAGTTATTTGGAATATCTTATAGGAGCATTTATATGGACATTAGTTAAGGGAATGGTTGAAAAAAGTCAGCTGTTCGAGAAAACTGAAAACATGGAACATTGACTGCAGGCAAACTCCTGCCAATGTTCATAGGAACCATTTGAAATGTTAAAGTTGAATCATGCCTCCATTTCCAAAATCATCATTATTATTATGTTTAAACATAAAGACAATGGAAAATCTCAGAAAGGAGATGTATAAGGAGATTTTCCATGTTTAAGGTGGTGCTAATTCTATGATTGACAGAAGGAATGTTACTGATCCTGGCTGAGTGTGGGGGGCCCAGCAGGCGGTAGTAACCCTGTCTTTTATATCCTGCCTACTGATGTTTTGACATCTGAGGCCTTAATGGCCCTGGAAGAACTGTAACACACAGCATCTTCACTTTGTGCTGCTGAGTGGGGTTGGGGATGAGGAGCCAGCCAAGGGCTGACTGCTCCATACAGTGGGCAACGCAAACCAGATGGTAGAGAATTTGAAAACACTAAAAATGCATCACAAGTAAGAAACTATCGTGAGTAGTGGCAATACCCCCCCAAAAGCCTTTCTTGTCCAAATGATAAAAAAAAAATTTTCATTTCTAAGTCTTTATCAAATACACCCAGCACTCTGCCAAAGGAAGATAAAGACTTTTCTTTCCTTCCCTCTTTCTAGAAACCTTGAAGAGCCCAGAGGAAAAGCTATTGGGATGAATTTAAATGAAGTCCTTTCTCAAGGCTAGAAGATGGTTACTAACCTACTGCATGGTCCTTAGAGTCTTATACTTATAAAATGTGCTCAGTGCCCACTTGTTCTAAACCAATATTTTATATGAAAACTTTAGGCCTTTCAGAGTTAAAATCACATCAAATAAGGTCGTGTATCTTGTGCATGTTATTTCATGTAATAACTCTTAATTCCCAAATTTTATATATGCTGTCAGAATCAAATTTTAATTTCCTTTTATGCTTATAATATAATATAATTTTATGCTTAATAATAGTGTTGGGGTTATAAATCAATAACAAAAACTCACTGCAATTTTTATTTTTGAATTGTGAAATTATCTCAACTCTCTCTTCTCAGGCCAGCTGATGGGCTTGTGTTAGAGTAGTTTGTTATGTAACTGAATGTGTCTCTCCAAAATTCTTATGTTGAAACCTAATCCCCAGTAGGATGGTATGTGGAAGTGGGGGCCTTAGGGAGGTGACTAGGTCATGAGGGTGGAGCCCTCATGGATGGGATTAGTGTCCTTATCAAAGAGACTCAGAGAGCTTTCTTGCTCCTTCTGCCATGTGAGGACAGAGTGAGAAGATAGCCATCTATGAACCAGGTGGCCAACACTTACCAGGCATTGAATCTGTTGCCTCTTTGATCTTGGACGTCTCAGTCTCCAGACCTGTGAGAAATACATTTCTGCTGGTTCTAAGCCACGCATTCTGTGGCATTTTGTTAAAGCACCCTAAAAAGACTAAGACACAGATCTACTTGGTCAGGGCCAGACACACAGGAAAAGCCTTGCACGTTACCACAACAGTTCCCATATTGCCCATATTTGTTGGTCCTTTAGGAAAATAGTCTATTCTGCATCTTCACACAGAAACTGTGGAATAGTGGAAAGAACAAACATACATACATACATTTGATGCAAATTATTGGCCAGCAGTCTGTACCACCAGCTAACCAGATACTTTGGCCCCGTCTTCCTCTTTCACAGTATGATTGTATAAATTGACTAAAATACTTAAAGTCATTCCTGGCACACAGCAGCATTAAATACATACTCCTTTGCTATAATAAAACCCTTTTCTCTCTCTCTCTCTCTTTTTGGTGGTACTTTCATTTTTCTGTCAGCTTCTGAAAGAGTGACTTTTATCCTTACTTATTCCTGGATGAGGGGTGTTTTCAGGAAATCCAAACTTTAAGACTTCTTAGTCTAAACTTTCATCCAATGGCAGCTAGTTTCTAACTGCCTGTTTATCAAAAATGTCCAGACTATCAACCCTGCTCATTTTAATATGCAGTATTAGCAGTATTTCCTCTCTTTTTTCCGCATAGTTAAGTTCCAGTACCAGAGGTAGCGACAGAACTAGGTTCTGCCTATCTGAAAATATTTATGCTTATTCGTGCTGTTACCAGTGCAAGGGTTCATTCATCTCCTAGGATGTGGCAGATGGAGCAATCACTGCTGACTGATTTACGGAGGAATTCTGGGTCAGTCATGAACTTGGCTGGGCCTTGAAAGGTGAGTATGATTTTGCTAGTTGTAGTTAACAAGGAACAACAGACAGGGTTTATGCTAAGATGTTCAGAAAATATAAGAAAGTATAGCTCTGGTAGAACAATGTTGCATTGACTATGGTCATTATGTTCTCTTCTGTAAGGGGCCCTGAATCAATCTTTGCTAATAATGACATATGAACAACAAGACATGTTAACAAGTAAAACCAAAAATAGAGCAGGCAGCAAGGTAGTAATGGGGACTAGGAAGGCACTGTAGGGGTCATAGAGAAGATATACTGCTACAAAAACTCTCTTCAACCTTTGTTAAATGCTTTCACTGTAAAAGCTGTAGTTTTGTTTGGAAGAAATCGTCTCTTTAGAGATTAATATCACAGAGACTATTTAACAGCTATGCTAAGAAAGCATGGAATCTGCTTTAAATACTCTTTTAAAAAAAATCTAGAATCAACATCCGAATTGCATGACATTGAGCAATGTTCTTCAAATATTATAGTCATTAATACAGATGCATTTTGCTGTAAACATTTCTGATATACAAATACCCTAATTTATAAATATATATATGTATATATATATATATTTATGTGAGTAAATATAGATAGAGAGATAGCGAAAAAGAGAGAGAGAAACAGAGAGGGAGAAAGCAGAATTAATTTTTTATAGAAAGTTTGGCCACTTTAAAAATTCTAAGTATCCCCATTATGATCGTTTATATTTACTAGCATATCCATACATCCATCAGGTGAGTTAGAATTCACAGCTGGTAGTGGTGAAGTTGATCATGTCCTCAGGAAGGCAGCATTGTCCAGCGGAAAGAACACAAGAGACTTAACTTGTAGGCTGAGGTCCTCTACTGAGTAGAGTCACCCCGGGAAAGACCCTACATGTTTTGGGGCCCTCTTTTCTCATATGTTGAATCAGAGAGTTGGATCAAATTAAACTTAAGATAGCTTCTGTATAGTTCTAAAACTATATAAAAGAAAGTGATCAATGTTCAGGAATCCCAAATGGGAAGAGAAGATGAAGAAATGCTTCCTAGAGAAGGTGAGAATAAACAATGAAGGATACACAATGGAAATCAGTCATGCTGAGTTTGCATTCCTTGGGGAGCCATCCAATCCACAATAAGTCTATAGGTATCAAAATTGGGAAATGTGGAGACTTTAGAGAAATAACAAGTGGTCTAGTTTGGTTAAGATAGGAAGAACAGGTAGAGAACAGGTTTGAACATGCAGATTGGAACTATACAGTTTATTTATTCAGCAAGCATATATTAAGCACTTACTTAGTGCCAGACACTATCCTACCGTAAGATACAATGGTGAGTAGGGTAGGCAAGGTTCTTTAGGGAAACTTAAAGTCTTTTGGGGGAAGAGAGAGTATTTAACAGCTATGCTAAGAAAGCATATGACAAGAACAGCTAATGAAGTCCAGAGTGTGAGTGTCTTTGAAGATGTCATTTTTAATCTGAAACCTAAAGATTGAATCAACGTCAGCCAGATACTGCTTGGAAGACTGTTCTAGGCTGCGAATATCTGCCTTCCCTAACCCTTTATGTGTAACTCCTACCATCAAATTGTGGGCCATATGTCCAGAAACGAGTACAAATGGGTTACTGGCACTCCAAGCAATTGAAATTATCATGCAGAACAAGTTTGTTTACCATTCCTGGTCTAGGAGATATTATACCAAATAGAGCCTGGCATCTCTTCATTTTCAAATACAAAAGTATACTTACAATTTGAAAGACCTCACAAACAGTATTCGTGAAAATCCACAAATAGAACATCAATTTATTCATTCAAGCTTAGCCAAATTTTAATAAAATAATTAAAAAAATAATATGTGAAACGTGTGATTAGACAGCTTCTGATTCTACGTTCAGTGTTTGATGAGAACCCAGAGGGAGGAGGCTATAAATTTGAAGCTGTGAGTTTCTTTATCAAGATTAACCTGTTGAAGTATATAATAAGAAAAGTCTAATGGTTGGATTCATCAAAGGCTAAAATCTGACAGGGAAAATAGAATTAATGACAATTGTAACTAAGGGTATAGGCAACATAGAAAAAAACAGAAAGCCAGAAGGTTGTTGACCAGTGGGGGAAAAGGAACTGACAATCTCAGTAAGGCTAAAGAATTCATTAGGAGTGAGGGGAGACAACCAGTGAAGTTCCTAGGGAGTGGGATACTGAAATGTGAATGTCAGAAAGGGGAATGGAAGGTTTAGGGTGTAGTCATGGGAGTGGGAGCTGAAGGAAACAGGAAAAAGCAAGTGACTGTGAGACCATAATTTTGATTGAATGCTCCCATCATTATTTAAGTCATCTACGATGATAAGGGGAATAAGAGTCAAATCAAAACTTTAAGCCTTAATGCCAACATTTTCAAAGAACATGGGTAATTTTTACCCATTTGGGAAACAAAAGGGAAGTAAAACCCAATAACAACTGCAATAATCCATCTGAAAGCCTTGGGATGGAGGAGGAACAAGAAAATATTTAGAAGTGGTAGTGGCAAGCATAAGGAATAAAACCACCTGTTCCAGGACGATGATGTGTGGAGGAGGAGAGGCAAGGTGAGGCAGTCGGATTGAACAAGAGTCAGATTACACTTATGGTGGGCTTTCGGTGTGAGTCTAAGACAAGGGGGTTTGAGGGTGTAAGGTGGGCACAATGGAAGGAAATGGAAAGACATAGTCAGGGGGTCAAAAGAACAAAGATGGGCTTGGGAACCCAAGGTCTAGGATGACAATTCAGAACTGTGAAGGGGATAGAAAGGCTTGGACCTATCATAGTGGTGAAAGGTGGCAGGGATAAAGGCCTTGGTGTTATCAGCTGATCTCAAAACTCTTACTAGAACCTGGTTGAAGAGATGTTTCCCTGTTGATGCAGGCAGGGGCACTCATTTATACCTGAGTCCAGACAACAGTCTCTGTCCTGGAGCTAAATTCCTGACTTAAAAGCTCAGCAGCTTTAAGTGGAGAGGTAGCATCACCTGGGCTGAGCCACCACAATCTCCCTCAGGGTTTTTCTGTGACCACACAATAGGCTTATTGGAAAAGGAGTGGCACCTTATTTGAAGATTACCAGGCAGGGTCAGGGGTGGTATTAGCTAAATCAGCTAGAGTTCACAGGTTTATCCCAGTTAGAATTCATGTCTGGTCTCCATGTTCAGCTTGGAGCTGGAGTGGAAGCCAAATTGACCCTCCGTGATAGAAGGGGAAGTCCGGAGTGTGGAAAGAGAAGCTAAACTGTCCTTCAGCGTGTTGGATTCACAGGCTACTAAGATTTCCTATAGCCATGGAAAGCCATACATACAGGAACCAGAGCGCTGCCATATCTGGCAAGAATTCCTTAAACAGTTCCAAGGGAATCTCCTTGTGATAACATGACTGGGTGTGATGAAGCAGGACAAGACCCATTCAATCATGCCTGTGAACATGTTGAGAATGAAGCCACTTGAGTGCAAGCCCTCGAAGATGATTTGTTAGACAGTATATGAATGTCAGTAGGTATATGGTACCCACCAAAAAGGAGTAAGTCCATCCCTCCTCTGGGAAATGAAGCCTGAGGTGGACACATTTGACCTGTCCTCCTATCTACTTTCAAGAGCAATCTGAAGAGGTTGTGCTCTTCCATCTTGTAAGCTGACTGACAGACATCTCCCTACCCCTACCCTTTACCGCCTTTAAGATGAGCTTTCGCAAGAACAAGCTAGAACATCTTAGTGAGATGAAATAAGGGTCTGGGTCAGGAAAGGTCCTTGACCACCAAATAGGATGGATTTCTGCCTTCCAAAGTTCAATTGTTTCCAAAAAACTTATGGTAGCCAAAATTCTGACCCATTTTAAAATATTTCCATTAAATGTGTTAAATATACTTTATATATATAAAGTTAAACACCCTTTATCTCATATAGAAACTTTTCCTGAATTTAATTTATATGCTTCCTTCCACCTATTCTTAATCATTTTGACATAATTCTTCTAGATGCAGTTAAAGCCTATTTCCTCTACTTTGATAATTAGAAAAATTTCCTCTAGGTAAGTAATTTGAAAAAAGAAAACACTGCAAATGTTTCCTTCCTAGACTGCACATCTTTAGTTACCACATTTTTTAATAGTGTGAATGAAAATTCCAATAGAAAACTCAGCAAACATGGAATATTCTTGAGTTAACCTCAATTTACCTCTATGCTTTACTCAGTCTCTGTTTTTATAATGTCAGTTAACTTAACAACTTAACAAAAATCAGTTCTAATTTCTATGAACTCTCAGCGAAGTTGATATGTTAAAGACCATTGGAGTTAGCATTTTGATGACACAAATTCAAATGTCATTGAATCAAATCATTTGATACTTGACATGAAAATTTATACAATACGTTTTCCTTTTCCTACTCCCTCTTACAATGCTATTTATTTTGAAGTCTTTGGGGGATCTCAGGCATGCATTTTTCCAGACCCCAAAGCTAAGAAATGCACTAGGATTGATGTGCTTTTTGGAGACAATTCTTTTCTAAAGTCTGGTTCTATCCAAGAATTATTTGCTCCATGAAGCTGTAATCATGAAATACTTTTTCCAATAAAAATCCTGCAATAATATATCAGGAGCTTTACAACAGTTTATTACTACAGGAAGAGGTCATTTAAATCCAATAAAGCACCATCCTCATTTAACCTCTTTTATGAAGAGATGAGTTTAGCTATTATGAAATATATTTCCAAGTTTGGCCTTAAAAACAATTATGCAAACAAATAAAGATTCAGCATTGGGTAAGAGCATAGGATTTGTGTTTAGAAGGTTTAAATCTCTGTTCATTTATTTACTAAGCTGCCTAAACTTTGGAAAATTAACTGTTAACTTCTCCCATCTGAGAAACAGAGGCATATGGAGCACCCAATGGTACTTGTAAGGAATAAATGGTAAATGTATATAAAACACCCAGTCCAGCAACACTGCAAGCATCCACAGATGGTAACCCTTTGTATCAAATGAGTTATACTAATTTGCAATTGCAACCTTTTCTCTTTTTTCCATTTCACTCATAAAAATGCCCCATATAATAAAAATGTAGCAATGAAAATAGGAAAGGTTACTCACTGAATTTATTAAAAAAATCAAAATATAGAATATTTATTAAATGAATTAATTTATTACATCTATATAATTATATTATATATTTACACATACATATTTATATATAATATATTAATGAAATTGTGAATTTTATTATATATTTATATATGTAAAATTATATGCTTCATTTAGCTTACAGCAATGTATTAATATTTAACTTTCAAGTGGTTTCTCATAAGTCAAATGACATCATAGTACTTCCAATTCATAATACATATTTTATATGTAAAATTTTCTGGACACAGAGTATTAAAATATAGTAATAATCATACATGCCCAAGTGTGTACAAATTGCCAATAAATGTCCAATCATTAATGAAGTTTTGCAGAACAATTGGAATTATTTGCATTTACCTCAAGACTTATTATTCTGATAATAACCTGTGTTTCCCATAACCACGTACATGGATTTAAGAGATCAGGGAGCAAATCATAGTAGCTAAAAAGGCAGAACACCTGTGGTGGTCACTCTGAAGTTCTCCCATAAGCCCACACTAGTCTTTCTTGCTGAGATAATCTGGGAGCTCTACTAGGGAATGCTGGGAATAAAGCTGGAAAAACAGAATGTGCAATCAAATCCAAAGAGTGAAGCGCAAGCCAAAAGGAGAGACAAAGTCTAGTGAGGGTTAGAACATGGCGATGAGCAAGGTCCCTTTGAAACTAGCAAGTCCAATCTAGCAAGTTCATTTACGACAAATAGACCAAAAAGCATCTTGCTTTTTTATTTTTCATTCTTTTCTGTATAAAAAATTTTTAATTGAAAAATGTTTTGAAGTATAATTGATATACAATGTTAAATTTGTTTCAGGTCTACAACATAGTAGACCTGAACTTCTCCCTACATTATGCTGTGCTCCCTACAAGTGTAGCTACCATCTATCACCATTTGACCCTATTATAATACCATTGACTGTACCTTTCACCCTCCCATGTCTTATTTATTTTATAACTGGAGGCCTGTTTCACCTTCTCCCCTTACCTATTTTGCCCAACCCCTGCCCCTCCCCTCTGGTAACCATTGCTTTATTCTCTGTATTTATGGGTCTATTTCTGCTTTTTTTTTTAAATTGGATACATTGCATGCTGTATCGTGAAACTGGTTTGCTTTTAAGATACACATTTTCAGAAATACTCATGTAGCAGCAAGGCCAAGGTTGCTCAGTTAAAAAGCAGTAATTGTGGAGGGAAATAGTCAAAAGCTGACTTGGGGAAATGAGTACAGAAATGGAAAAGAAGGTAAAATAAAGAAACTTATCTTGGTAGTAGAACTGGCATACATTGACAACAGGTTATTTATGAGAGATTTCTGATTAATTTATTTTTTCATAATTCTTAAGAACACATTCAATAATTATGACATATAGGAAATCTTTTGCCTTTTTTTTTTAAAGATTTTTATTTGTTTATTTCACAGACAGATCACAAGTAGGCAGAGAGGCAGGCAGAGAGAGAGGGAGAGAGAGGAGGAGGCAGGCTCCCTGCTGAGCAGAGAGCCAATGCGGGAGTCGATCCCAGGACCCTGGGACCATGACCTGAGCCGAAGGCAGAGGCTTTAACCACTGAGCCACCCAGGTGCCCCTCTTTTGCCTTTTATATGTTTTACCAAATGCTCCCCTTCTTGTTTGGAACCAAGAACCAAGATTCTAAATTTTGTGATCTTGCACTATGACCTGGTGCTAAGTATGCCCCCTTACACAAGTATCGAATGCCATTGGCATAGAACTCTAGAAAATGTAATCAGCATAATGCACAATTTAATACTAACTCAGCGAAGTATATATAGTATTCCCTTGATTTCCCTCTTCCTTTGCCATCTCATTTATGGATTTGTGATTTCTTTTCACATTATTTGGGGTGTCTGAAGTTTCTATTCCATTTTTAAAGCATTTCTGTTTACCGTCCATATCATAATGTGCTCCAATCCATACAACTGAGACCCACAGTTATGCAGTTTCTAACTGATTTGAATAGTGTCTCTCCAATACTTTATGACACCACATGAAGCCCTTGCCAGTTTCTGATGTTTCAAGCAAAGTGGCATCCTAGTTTTATTTTCTCATCATTGCCGTCATTACCCCAACTTTCTGCGAAGCTTTTGGCTTTAAGGGATGGAGTATATTCCATTCCCTTTTTGTAGATTTTGCCTCCATTTAAACCCTGAAAGATTTTTGTGCCCAAAAGCTCCATCCCCGTTTCTTTTTTTCTTTTTTTTAAGATTTATTTATTTATTAGAGAGATAGAGAAAGAGAGCAGGGTAGGAGGGGTAGGGGTGGGGTCAGAAGGAGAGGGAGAGAGATTCCCAAGCAGACAACCCCTGACCGCGAACCCAACACAGAGCTCCATCTCATGATCCTGAGATCATGACCTTAGCTGAAATCAAGAGTCTCACGCTTAATCGACTGAACTCCCCAGGCAGCCCCTCCTCTCCTACTTATTTCTAGCCTATATAATTTCTTACCACACTTAAATGTAACCATTCCCCCAACCCCACCCCCAATTATAATAGCATCAATAGTATCAAGCATCATTTAGTTTTGGAATTGAAATCAATGGAAATCAATGGAAAACATTTCCTGCATCATGTGGAAATGGAAACTAAGTTCCAGTTTACTTAAGGGATGTTGTCCAGGGAGCTGGCTGTCCCCCAGAAAGACAATGATGCGGCAGGCCAGAGGCAGCTGCCTGTGGTCGGATTGGCACTCCTGTGAATGGTTATGTTTTTCACAGATGGTGCCTTGATAGATGCTTGTTCACTGTGGTGCTGAAAATGTTGTGGGCACTGAACCACAGGCAAGTTTTCATTCCCATTATTTCTGAAGCAATGAGAAAATACTTCCTGTGCCTCAGAACAATGCTGCAGTTCCTCTGAGACAAGTTCGAGAGTGCAACTCAAGCCATTTCAGATTTCCACTCTTAGGAAGTGTAACTACAGGGTTCAAGAGGCCATGTTCTCTCTCCAACCCCCACCCCATTTATTTTGGGAAACCACCATCTAGTTCTATTTTTATTAGAACTTTTGACCCGTGGGATATTTTATGTTTCCCAGGTGAATAGAAAAATGAGAACAAATGCATATATACTTCCATACATAAAGACATCATTAGTAGTAATTGGCTTGGATTGAGCTGTAATTTCTTTGGCCAGGAGCAAATAACCACCTGTCTCAACCAAGTGACACCAAATTCTGCTCTAGCAGAAGCCAGCCAGCGAAGCCTAAATAGGTAGAGTTTTAAAATAGAGCTTATTTTCTTTGTCCCTTCCCAAGGAGAATGTTTTGAGGGAAGGAAGGGTTGGGCAAAAGAGCCCATGTCTTTTTCATTTGAAATACTTTGCGGATGCTATTTTACACAAAATTTCTGTTTCTGGGATTCTTAAAAAAAGATTGGCAGCATCGTAGTGAGGTATTGTTTATTTTTGCCTTCAGAAGCCTTGGAGCAGAGTGAAGAAAGGATCAGCAACTACAGAGGTTGCCCCTTTGTCAGTAACTTTATTGTTTATTTTAGAGAGTGTGGACCAAGCTACCCATAGATTTCCCAGTACTTTCTTCCCTCTCATCAGCATACAGAATGTTCTGTTTCTGCATCCATATTATTTTATTTGTTTATACACATTTGTTTATACACATTAGATCTATCACATCTTGTCCCAGTTATCTGTTTATACAGAAGAGCCTAACTCCTTCATGCAGCATGGAATTTATAAATGAGAGACTTCTCCATCCTTAATTACAGTGTACAAACTAATGACAGCAAAAAAGAACCCATTTTTTATTCAAGGTTCAAGTCTAATAGTTGGCAACCATCCATTCAAATTTGGCTGTAAAAAGATGTTGGACAATTCACTATTAACATCTATATATGACTTTAAGGTCATTGCTGTCCCTTTTGTGAAGTGAAACATACTACTTGGAATTGCCCCATAATATAGACTTGAGATTTATTAAAGAATCTCTATCACAAACAACTATAATTTTACCTGAAGAATTCTGAAGTGGGTGGAAAAACCTAAATCCCAGTCTCATTCTTCTATTTTGTAGCTCTGTAAATGTGGGTGAGTTTTTGAGGCCTTGTTGTCTCAGCTTTAGAAGGAATCACCCATAGGATTAACACAGGGATTACCTGAAAGTTTACAGAAAGTGCTTTTAAACATAAAGCATTATGTAAATATTTGTTTTTAGAGTACTGGAATAGGCATGGGTCTTTGGCATCATGCTTTGCAAAAAGTATCTAGTTGTTTAATCTTCTATGATATGCACATAAAAGTTAATATTTCAGGAGACTATATCTCCAAAAATTAATTATTTCTTTACTCAGAAAAAATAGACATCGTATTCAGAAATAGTTAAGGGAATGTCAGCTTTATTAAAACTGTTAAGTAATGCTATAATTCAATGATTTAAGTCTTCTACCTGTAATTCTCTACCCAATTTCACATCCGGGTAGATAATTTAGAAAAATGGAAGATGTTTCTGTTTTGTTTTGTTGGTTGGTTTGTTCTTGAGATTTTTAAAAAATGATTTACTTTTTAAAAATATTACAAGTCTGGTTAATTGATTCGCAAAACAGTTTTTTTAAAAAAACTGTAGTAATTATGTATATAATCTGAATACCAATTTTTTTTTTGTTTTTATTTTTGAAATGTTTTAAAATACATTTGCCAAAGTTAAAAGCAAATGGTACCATAACTAAATCTTTCCATAGGCATTCTTGGCTGGAAAAATGGATTTTATTATTGTATATATGCACATGTTAATTTGAGTATGAGTATCATTGTTAAACTCACACAATATCTTTGGCTCCTGAGTTATAACCAAAAGAAATGCTATTCGATTTTCACATAAAGATATAATCCAAGTGGAAGTTAATTATTTGGAAATTCTGTTTAGTTTAGTTTTGTGTTATTCACAGCATTGGTGTGGAGGGTGTTCTTTTTGTTGGCTCAGCCTGATAGTACAGTCCTTCAGCCCAGTCGATTTGTGGTAATGTGTTGTCTTTCTGTCCTCAGCAAGACAGTGAAAAGCAACCACAAATTGCTCTTATCCAGTTTATAAAATGCTTAGTGTTGCTCTGAGCTGGGAATCAAATTACAAAGAACACCAAGACCTTCAGGAAAGGCTGGGCACAGAGTTGCACACTGATACAAAATGAAGCCCCACCCCAGATGTGAAGAGAGGTGCTTGATCCCACACCACCTTGGTGATCTGCTGCCCCCTCTTCCAAGATGACCACTCCCAGCCTTGATCCCACCACCCACAGCCTTTCTCGGTTTCCATTGTTCCTGATGTCTGGGACAGGACACTGTGGAACCACCTCTTTTTTGAAACGACTTTGTCAGTAATCTTGCTATGTATACAGCTTCCGCTTTTGCCCATGAGAAAACTTCCAGATCAGGCCATTTGGTCCTAGAAAGGGAGATAGTCTCAAACTAGAGAGTCAGAAATGGGTATAATTAGTTCAGCAGTGAGACATGGACATAGTACAAATAGTAATAGCTCTATAAACAGCTCCAAATCAAAAGGATAGTCACTAAGTACAAATGCACAAATCAGAAGATGAATTCTGTGTACAAACAGGGCTTAAAGCTATTCTTTTGACTTTGCTGTCAATAGCTGGTTTCAAACACAAAAAAGAAGCAATATGCTTAAATGCTTCAGAGTGAAGGAGTGTTTTATGTCTTTCTGTACGAGGTCAAAAGCCTATGGTAAGGTCAAATTTTGGTATTAAGACCACCCTTAACTGATGGTGGATCAGGATGTCCAGTTGGTAACACACAGTGAATATCCCAGATGCAGATTTGCAATATGCTTTTTCTGTAATCTGCTCCATGTGAAACATATCTGAGCTCACAGAAGAGAAATGATCTAGTTCTCTAATTTCTTACTTAAATTAAAAAAGGACACCTTTTAGAAAACGGATTATTCCCTCCAACCAACATAAAAATCCCTGTAATTGTGATAATTTAATTAATATATGCTCTGTGGATAAATTCTAGCAACTTATATGTACAAGCTATGAAAATTTTAATGCCCTTAACTGAAAGGTTTTAAAATGCTGTTGGGACCGAAATATTTTCTGAAATATAATTCAATTAACTTTGATTGTTTATATAAGGAAGGATGGGAAAACTAATTGTCAACCCGGATAATGCTTTTATCTCTAAGAAAGCATAAATTCCTTATTATTAAGCAACTGCAAAATCCTTTTATGTGTTTAATAATATGGCTGTTACAAAACTAGATTGAGTAAACTCTTCGCTGTATGTTTTCTTGTGAGGCAGTTTCATTAAGAACAGTTACAGTTAGATGTGTGACAATCTGATGAGAAATGACTCTCATTTAAGTTAGTTGTAAAATGTTTGAATAACATAGGGAGCGTACTAACTATATTAGTTAGAAGCCCAGTTTCCAGTCTTGGACATTTAGCAAAAATATTTTCATTATGTCTTAATTTAACTTTGCATCCTTAACTTTTTCTTTATAACAGTATTTTTTAATTGACTTTTTATTGGAGACATGAGTTCTGAAAATCTGTGAGCTGCAAGTTCAAACTGGCCTTCAAGGTTAAAAGGAAAGCTCCTATTTTTTTTTTTTTCTACCAAACTCCCTTTCTCATTCCTCAGAGCTGTCTTTTTAGAACATCACCATTTCCTCAAGTTCCCTTTCTTGCCCATTCTTGTGCCAACGGTTTGTAGTTTTCTTTTAACCCATTGGTGTCTTTATATTTAGGGTGTATATTTGAAGTGCAAGTTGACTCCTGTTTTCATGTTTTTTTCCAGTATAGTAATTTTTGTCTTTTGAGGGTTTAATCTACTTACAAGTTGAGTGTTGATATAGTTGGTTTAACTCTATTTTCTTGCTGTTTGTTCTCTACTAATCCCATCTGTTCTTTCTTTGATGTCATTTATTTCTCTTTTCCTAACTTCTTTCAGATTAATCAAATATTTTTTATTATTACCTTTTTTCTCCTTTGTACTCTCCTTTTTAGTACTACTTTTTTGTGCTTTCAGTGGTTGAATATACGTTTCCAAATGGATCCTTGTCTTATTGTACTGTACCTTATGTAAATACCTGTACCAATTCCCGAATGATACAAGAATCTTACAAGAGTTTACTTCAGTTGCTTTCTTCCCCCCAAATCAGAACACCTTTGAAAATGAAAAGGGTCACCCTTACTAATTATGTTGCCTGAATTGCATAAACTGGTTGGACCAGTTCCATACATAGGAAGATTCTATTTATGTAATCCCTCTCTTCCTGGATCATGTTTCTTTATAAGCTGCTGCTGTTTTGAACAAAAGCAGCTCTAGGTAATGATTAGGGAGAAGGCTCTGGGGGTCACAGATCCTGGGCCCCATCCTTGATCTGCCACTTTCCAACTGCATAATTTTTGTCTAATTAAACTGTGCTGTCTTAGTCTTTTCACCTGTAAAACAGAGGAAAAATATGATCAAGTGAGATCGAACTCATATGGATATTATGAGGATTTAAAAACAAAATCCCAGGGGGCACAAGATGTTGCCCTGCATACAGTAGGTACTCAACAAAGAGTAGCAATTATTTTTTCCCACAATCTTTTTTAAAAACACATGCTTGCC
Organism: Lontra canadensis; assembly: GCF_010015895.1. Classification (NCBI taxonomy): domain Eukaryota; kingdom Metazoa; phylum Chordata; class Mammalia; order Carnivora; family Mustelidae; genus Lontra; species Lontra canadensis. The sequence continues at coordinate 1,040,175 of NW_022631197.1, read as the reverse complement.
ATTGGTCAAGTTTATACTTTGCATTGTTTGAGAACCCTTGCTGTTGGTTGCAATAGATTGAGAGCATCATCCCACCAAGCTTTGCTGGAATGGCCTCAGTCTGTCTAATCTTTCCAAATGCATACGGGGCATATCTTTCTTCAGCTTATAAGTCCTGATGGTTGGCTATCACCTGAGAATAAAGTCCAAACTTATTAGCATAGCAAAGATTTTCCCAAGTCCTTCCTTGCCACTCCCTCAGTACAGTCCACATTCTAAAAAATTTAGCTCCTTTTTACTCCCTGTTCAATACTCAGGCCTTAGGGCCTTTGTTCAGGCTGCCTGGAGAATGCTCACTTATTCTTCATGAATCATCTCATCTTCATTGTTCAGGTTTCTCTGGTCTTTCACAGTCGAGTTAATTTTTCCCCTTTTTTGTGCCTTGATGTAACTTGGTACGTGTTGACAGCTCTGAGAGCAGTGTAAATGAGTTAAACTAATATGTGACATCAGCATGACAAAATGACTCTTGGGGAGATAAAACTTCCTCAACCAGAATTATGAAGAAATGTAACAGTGGTTCTAATTCCCAGAGGACCATTGAAAAAGTTTATGGGATGTTTTTTGATATAGCAATGATTGAATGTGCAGTCACTTCTTCTATAATGGTTATTTTGAACCTGTGAATTTTTTCCAAGGCAATTAATATATTAGGAAACAAGTTGAGCATAAGGCAAATTTGAGTTTGCTTTTTGCAAAATTTCATCCATAGGAAACACTAAGGTAAATGCAGAGAACTATACCCAGATGAACCCAATTACGTGGGAAAACAGAAAAAACACACATGATGGGGAGAGCTGAACACAACACACCAGAATGTGCCACTTCACACATGGATTATCTTGAGCTGAAGACTATGAGGGCCCGTCAGACTAAGGAAGAGCTTTTTACCTCCCCATTAACTGCCTAAAAGAATCGAGACAAGTGTACTGTTACAGGAAGAGAACTATTAGCAGAAAGAACGTTTTGTATCCAGAAAGTCTTATCTGCATGGCAAGGCAAACATTTTTAAAACACTTGCTCTTTTCCTTTTCCTGTGAATTATCTTCCACCCTGTTGAAGCCCCAGAACCCTAGCTCCTTCTCCTTATCTCAGGATGGTATATAAATCTCCATTACCTGACTGCTGGGGAGTCTCATGTTTCACTGGGACTCATGTACATGTGAAATTTGTTTTTACCCTGCTCATTTGGTTTATGTCAATTTATTTATCAGACCAGCCGACGAACCTAGAAGGGAAGAAGGGAAAAGTTTCCCACCTCACAGCACTCACATGCACGCGCACACACACACACACACACACACTCTCTCTCTCTCTCTCTCTCTTTCTCCAAACATCTACCAGCTACCTCAGTTCATCAGGTGTTATTCTATGAAATTATGTTTTCTTATTCTTTTGTATTGTGAAATTTCATATATAAAACAAAACAAAAATACTTATGCAACATCTTAAATCTGTTTAAGAATTCTAGTTCAAAGCACCAAGTGGTCCTTGCAAAAGAGAAAGCATGGGAGGATCCCAATGGAAATCATCAATACTTCTTATGGTCCTTTTGGTGCTAGTAGTGCTGGGTTTAGGGGTTTCTCACATCACAGTTTCTGCAGTCTTCAGCTGCCAGGTAAAGCTCCCGATGCAGATGGGAAACCTGGAAAAAAATTTCCAGCAAGGAAGTAGACATTAATTGACAACTAAGACTTAGATTATACACTGAATCAAAATTTCAATTTTGATGAGCTTGGTGTCTATTATAAGCACATGTTCCAAAAGGTCTACATCTCAAAGGCAAAAAGACTTGCCCCAGGAATGAAGACAGAGAGATCACCGACAGGAGGACGATGAATCATACCTGTCTACATTTGATATTACAATTTCCCTCCACCCCTCACACTTTCAGAAAACCTTTCTTTCATCACTTCACAATAACTTGCAAGCTGAAGCCCTTCCAACCCCCACTTCCCCAAGCAAACGCTAGGACTTCTTGGCAAGGTAAAGTGCCATATTCTCCCTAGAAGTTATACATTTACTAACGTTGAACAAACATAAAATTTTGTTAACATTTTTATTAGGTTTCAGTGATTTGTTTTTTTTTTTTTAATTAACATATAATGTATTATTTGCTTCAGGGGTACAGGTCTATGAATCATCAGGCTTACACAATTCAGAGCATTTATCATAGCACATACCCTCCCCAATGTCCATCACCCATCCTTATCCTTCTCCCTATACCTCTCCTCCCCACCAGCAACTGTCAGTTTGTTTCCTGAGATTAAGAGTCTCTTACGGTTGTCTCCCTCCCTGGTCCCATCTTGTTTCATTTTTTTCCCTCTAGAGCCCCCATGACCCCTCACTCTGCATCTCAAATTCCTCATATCAGAGATATCATATGATAATTGTCTTTCTCTGGTTGACTTATTTTACTTAGCATAATACCCTCTAGTTCCAACCATGTCATTGCAAATGGCAGGATTTTGAATTTACTGATGGCTGCATAGTATTCCATTGTATATATATGCCATATCTTCTTTATCTATTCATCTGTTGATGGGCATCTAAGTTCTTTCCATAGTTTGGCTATTGTGGACATTGCTGCTATAAACGTTCGGGTGCATGTGCCCCTTCGGATCACATTTGTATCTTTAGGGTAAATACCCAGTAGTGCAATTGCTGGGTCATAGGGTATCTCTATTTTCAACCTTCTGAGGAGTCTCCATACTGTTTTCCAGATTGGTTGCACCAGCTTGCATTCCCACCAATAGTGTAGGAGGGTTCTCCTTTCTCTGCATCCTCACCAACATCTGTCATTTCTTGACTTGTTAATTTTAGCCATTCTGACTGGTGTGAGGTGGTATCTCACTGTGGTTTTGATTTGTATTTCCCTGATGCCGAGTGATGTGGAGCACTTTTTCATGTGTCTGTTGGCCATCTGGATGTCTTCTTTGCAGAAATGTCTGTTCATGTCTCCTGCCCATTTCTTGATATGATTCTTTGTTCTTTGGGTGTTGAGTTTGATAATTTCTTTATGGATTTTGGATACTAGCTCTTTATCTGATATGTCATTTGCAAATATCTTCTCCCATTCTGTCAGTTGTCCTTTGGTTTTGTTGACTGTTTCCTTTGCTGTGCAAAAGCTTTTGATCTTGATGAAGTCCCAATAGTTCATTTTTGCCCTTGCTTCCCTTGTCTTTGGTGAAGTTTCTAGGAAGAAGTTGCCACAGCTGAGTTTGAAGAGGTTGCTGTCTGTGTTCTGCTCAAGGATTTTGATGGATTCCTATCTCACATTGAGGTCTTTCATTCATATTGAGTATATTTCTATGTGTGGTGTAAGGAAATGGTCCAGTTTCATTCTTCTGCATGTGGCTGTCCAATTTCCCCAACACCATTTTTTGAAGAGACTGTCTTTTTTTCCACTGTACATTCTTTCCTGCTTTGTCAAAGATTAGTTGACCATAGAGTTGAGAGTCCATTTCTGGGCTCTCTATTCTGTTCCATTGACCTATACATTTGTTTTTGTGCCAGTCCCATACTGTCTTGATGATTACAGCTTTGTAATAGAGCTTGAAGTCTGCTATTGTGATGCTGCCAACTTTGGTTTTCTTTTTCAACCTCCCTCTGGCTATTCAGGATCTTTTCTGGTTCCATATAAACTTTAAGATTATTTGCTCCATTTCTTTGAAAATAATTGATGGTATTTTGATAGAGATTGCATTGAAAGTGTAGATTGCTTTAGGAAGCATAGACATTTTCATAATATTTATTCTTCCAATCCATGAGCATGGATCACTATTCCATTTCTTTGTGTCTTTCTTAATTTCTTTTATGAATACTTTACAGTTTTCTGAATACAGATTCTTTGCCTCTTTGGTTAGGTTTATTCCTAGGTATCTCATGGTTTTGGGTGCAGTTGTAAATGGGATCAACTCTTCAATTTCTCCCTCTTCTGTCTTGCTGTTGGGTATAGAAATGCAACTGATTAAAAAAAAGAAATCCAACTGATTTTGCATTGATTTTATGTTCTGACACTTTACTAAACTCCTGTATGAGTTCCAGCAGTTTTGGAGTGGAGTCTTTTGGGTTTTCCACATAAAATATCATGTAATCTGCAAAGAGTAAGAGTTTGACTTCTTCTTTGCTGATTCTGATGCCTTTTATTTCATTTTGTTTTCTGATTGCTGAGGCTAGGAATAGCCTGAATAGCTGAATAGCAGTGATGATAGTGGACAGCCTTTACGTTCCTGAACTTAGGGGAAAAGTTCTCAGTTTTTCCCCATTGAGAATGATATTCACTGTGGGTTTTTCATAGATGGCTTTTACGCTATTGAGTGAATCATATGGTTCTTGTTCTTTCTTTTATTAATGTATTGTAGCACATTGATTGATTTGCAGATGTTGATTTCCTGCAGCCCAGGAATAAATCCTACTTGGTTGTGGTGAATAATCCTTTTAAAGTACTGTTGGATCCTATTGGCTAGTATTTTGGTGAGAATTGTTACATCCATGTTCATCAAGGATATTGGTCTTTAATTCTCCTTTTTGATGGGGTCTTTGTCTGGCTTTGGGATCAAGATAATGCTGGTTTCATAAAATGAGTCTGGAAGTTTTCCTTCCATTTCTTTTTTTTTTTTTTAAGTTTTTATTTATTTGACAGACAGAGATCACAAGTAAGCAGAGAGGCAGGCAGAGAGAGAGGAGGAGAGTGGGCTCCCCACTAAGCAGAGACCCCGATGCGGGGCTCGATCCCAGGACCCTGGGATCATGACCTGAGCCGAAGGCAGAGGCTTTAACCCACTGAGCCACCCAGGCGCCCCCCATTTCTATTTTTTTGAACAGTTTCAGGAGAATAGATATTAATTCTTCTTTAAATGTTTGGTAGAATTCCCCTGGGAAACCATCTGGCCCTGGACTCTTGTTTGTTGGGAGATTTTTAATGACTGCTTCAATCTCCTTACTGCTTATCAGTCTGTTTATGTTTTCTATTTCTTCCTGGTTCAGTTTTGGTAGTTTACATGTCTCTAGGAATGCATCCATTTCTTCCAGATTGTCAAATTTGGGTGTATAGTTGCTCATAATATGTTCTTATACTTGTTTGTATTTCTTTGGTGTTGGTTGTGATCTCTCCTCTTTCATTCATGATTTTATTAATTTGGGTCCTTTCTCTTTTCTTTTTGATAAGTCTGACCAAGGGTTCATCAATCTTATTAATTCTTTCAAAGAACCAGCTCCTAGTTTCTTCGATTTGTTCTACTGTTCTTTTGCTTTCTATTTCCTTGATTTCTGCCCTCATCTTTATTATTTCTCTTCTCCTGCTGGGTTTAGGTTTTCTTTGTTGTTCTTCCTCCAGCTCCTTTAGGTGTAGGGTTAAGTAGTGTGCTTGAGACCTTTCTTGTTTCTTGAGAAAGGCTTATATTGCTATATACTTTCCTCTCAGGACCACCTTTGCTGTGTACCAAAGATTTTGAACAGTTGTGTTTTCATTTTCATTTATTCCCATGAATTTTTTAAATTCTTTAATTTCCTGGTTGACCATTCATTCTTTAGTAGGATGCTCTTTAGCCTCCATGTATTTGAGTTCTTTCCAACTTTCCTTTTGTGATTGAGTTCTAGCTTCAGAGCATTGTGGTCTGAAAATATGCAGAGAATGATCCCAGTCTTTTGGTACCAGTTGAAACCTAACTTGTGACCCAGGAGGTGATCTGTTCTGAAGAATGTTCCATGTGCACTAGAGAAGAATGTGTATTCTGTTGTACTGGGATGGAATGTTCTAAATATATCTGTGATGTCCATCTGGTCCAGTGTATCATTTAAAGCCTTTATTTCCTTTTCGATCTTTTGCTTAGATGATCTGTTCATTTCAGTGAGGGGGATGTTAATGTCTCCTACTATTATTGTATTACTGTCAATGTGTTTCTTTGATTTTGTTATTAATTGGTTTATATAATTGGCTGCTCCCATGTTAGGGGCATAGATATTTAAAATTGTTAGATCTTTTTGTTGGACACACCCTCTAAGTATGCTATATTGTCCTTCCTCATCTCAGATTATAGTCTTTGGTTTAAAATCCAATTTATTGATATAAGGATATCCACCCCAGCTTTCTTTTTATGCCCGTTAGCATGGTAACTTGTTTTCCACCCACTCACTTTAAATCTGGAGGTGTCTTTGGGTCTAAAATGAGTTTTTTGCAGACAGCATATCAATTGGTCTTGTTTTTTTTTATCCATTCTGATACCCTGTGTCTTTGGATTAGCACATTGAGCCCATTTACATTCAGGGTAACTACTGAAAGTTAGTTACAATGGCCTGTATGGTGACTGTTACTGTATATTGTCTCTGTTCCTTTCTGGTGTACTACTTTTAGGCTCTGTCTTTGCTTAGAGGACCCCTTTCAATATTTTCTGCAGGGATGGCTTGGTGTTTAGAAATTCTTTTAGTTTTTATTTGTCCTGGAAGCTTTTTATCTCTCCTTCTATTTTCAATGACAGCCTAGCTGGCTATAATACTCTTGGCTGCATATTTTTTCATTTAGTGTTCTGAGTATATCATGTCAGTGATTTCTGGCCTGCCAGGTCTCTGTGGATAGGTCTGCTGCCATCTAATATTTCTACCATTGTATGTTATACAACTCTTATCTCTAGCTGCTTTCAGGATTTTCTTTGTCACTGAGACTTGTAAGTTTTACTATTAGATGATGGGGTATGGACCTATTCTTGTTGATTTTGAGGGGTGTTCTCTGTGTCTCCTGGATTTTGATGCTTGTTCCCTTCACCAAATTAGGGAAATTCTCTGCTATAATTTGCTGCAATATACCTTCTGCCTCTCTCTCTCTTTCTTCTTCTTCTGGGATCCCAATTATTCTAATATTGTTTCATCTTATGGTATCATTTATCTCTCGAATTCTCCCCTCATGGTCCAGTAGTTGTTTATCTCTCTTTTTCTCAGCATCTTTATTCTCCATCATTTGGTCTTCTATATCATTAATTCTCTCTTCTGCATCACTTATCCTAGCAGTAGGAACCTCCATTTTTTATTGCACTTCTTTAATACCTTTTTTATTTCAACTTGGTTAGGTTTTAGTTCTTTTATTTCTCCAGAAAGGGATTCTCTAGTGTCTTCCATGCTTTTTTTGAGCCCAGCTAGCACCCTGATAATTGTCATTCTGAACTCTGGTTCTGACATCTTACTAAAGTCCATATTGATTAGGTCAGTATCCATCAGTACTTCCTCTTGTTCTTTTTTTTTTTTGAGGTGAGTTTTTCCACCTTCACTTTACCCAGATAAGAATAGAAGAATAAGAGGACAAAATACTAAAAGGTCACAACAACTCAAGAAAAATGTACACTAACCCAATTGGAAGAGACCTGAAACTGGGGGGAGAAAAAAGGGGGGAAAAAAAAAAGATTAGGCTGGTGAATAGAACAGAGCCACCCACTTGATTTTAGGTGTATTTTGGTCTGTTAGAAGAGACTCTCTCCTAAAATTTTAAAGAAAGAAAAACTTATATATATATACGAAAATTAGGATAAACATGATGAAGGGATTGAATTGACTGTAAAGATGAAAATTAAAAAAAAAAAAGATTCTAAAGAAGGAATTGATAAAATAAGAAGTTGGTTGAAAAAAGAAAGAAAAAAAAAGAAAAAAGAAGAAAAAGAGGAAAGAATGTGATCAGGCTGGAGACTAGAACAAAGCTATGCACTAGGTTTAGGGTATATTTTGATCTGTTAGAGGAAATTGCATCCTAAAATTTTAAAGAAAGAAAAACCTATATGTATACAAAAAATAAGGTTGAATACAATGAAAGGATAGAATATGACTATGACAACGTAAATTTAAAAAGTTTTTAAAATGTCATGATAAGATAGAATAGTTAAAAATGGTTAAAACTGGAAAGAGGAACATTTTTAAAAAATTGAATAAGAAAAAAATAAAATTAAAAAAAAATTTTAACTTTGAAAGACTAATGAATCATGTGGAAAAGGCCATGAATTCTATGTGTTGCTTTCCCCTACCTCTGGAGTTCCACCATTCTCACTGATGGGTGAACTTTGTCTTCGCTGGATGTTCTTGCTGATCTTCTGGGCGAGGGGCCTATTGCATTGATTCACAAATGTCTTTGCCTGAGGCAGAATTGCACTGCCCTTGCCAGGGGTCAGGCTATGTAATCTGCTTGTGTTTGCTCTTGGGAGCTTGTGTTCCCTAAACGCTTTCCATAAAGCTTTGGAGGACAGGAATGAGGATGGCGGCCTCCCAATCTACAGTCTCATAGGAGCCGAGAGCTCGAGGCCCCACTCCTCAGTGCGCTTTCAGAGAAAAGCAGTCAATCCCTCCTGTCTCCCTGGTCTCTGGCTGCACTCTGAGCTCACCCAGCCTGTGACCAAGCATTTCTATCTCTAGTGCATGGCCCCATTTGGAGTCTCCAATCCCAGCAAATTCCTGCAGTGCACTCCCACACCACTCCTACTGGAGGAAAAAGGAGGGGGCCTCCCCAGATCTGCCATCTGCAGGGTCCCTGCTTGAAGAACAGTGGACTAACTGTGCCTCATATAACATCTTAAGGTAACCCAGAGCTGAGAACCCACTCCTCGGCTCCATCTCTGCAGCTGGCTTCCCTGTTCTGATACCTGGGAGCTCTGCTGTCCTCAGATATCCCTGGTCTTTTTGTACCCCAGAGTGGTACTGAGTTCACACTGTCCCCTCGAGGGCTTCCCCCCACCTCCCCCAGTTTAGCCTCTGGAGATACATCCCTCAGTGGATCAGATTTCTAAAAGTTCTGATTTTGTGCTCCACTGCTCTCTCACTTGCCAGGAGCCTGCCCCTCCCCTCGCAGTCTATCTTCCCATATATCGCCTTGCATTCAATTCTCTGCACGTCCTACCTTCCAGAAAGTGGTTGATTTTCTATTCCTAGAATTTCTGTTCTTCTTCTCTTCGATCTCCTGTTGAGTTTGTAGGTGTTCAGAATGGTTTAACATCTATCTCCCTGAACTCCTGGGACCTAATGATATTTAGGTCTCCTACTCTTCTGCCATCTTACTCCTCCCCTGTTCTGTTTTGTTTTCAACATGTTGCTGACAAAATGTTTGAGTGTTGTGCCTCTAACTCCATTTTCCCCTACCATAAGCCCTGTGGTTTTTTAATTACACAGTTTTGTTTGACAGGTGTTTTTAGGAGTCTGTCACATTCTAGCAGAACAGACTGTACCACTGTATCTAATGGGCTTGTGCTCAGAATGCTAGTCAATGCCACGTGTGGGAAAAAAACAAGAATTTTCTTATGTTGGACATCATGTCCTATGTCCCTATTGGCATAAACATAGAAGAAAAGCTCTAATTATCTAAGCGCAGAACCTAACTTTATTTTACAAATAGGTAAAAAGTGGTTTTGAACAGTTGATTCTTAAATATATACTGACATTTCAAGAAACGTCTCTACCATACAAGTTGAAGAAGGATTGTATTTTTTTCTAAGAGTTGTTCACAGTTTGGGGAACACTGTCCTCTGGTTACAATACTAATTAGGATTTTTTAATCTCAAAAAGAAAAATAAACCTACACAAAGAAGTAATCAGTGAAAACACCCATCAGCATTAGTCTGCTCTCATGTCTTTCCTATACTGATTCTATGTATTCATGCAGATATCGGATCCTTCATCTTCCAGTATAGTCATGCCTGAGCATCTGTATACTGAAATACATATTACAGATCAAGTTCCTATAATAGATTTAGGGTATAATGTGCTATTAATCGCATCTTTTCATTTTCTGTTTTCTAACATTGTGACATCTGGGGTCTTGTTATACCTATTAGAATTGACCCTCGTAGGATTAGCCAATCTCTAGAGGTAGTAAACAGTTTATCCGAAGTCATGTTTTTCAAATACAAACCAGCCAATCCCGGGGGTACACCCCAATCATCTCCTTTATAAGTTCTCACACTTCAGGCCACTATCTACCTGCTCTCATCACCCCAGGGCCAGGTACCACACAACTAGGGGCAGCCCCTATGTTCTGGAGTCTGGTGAAATTATTCAAACTAGCCAGTCCTAAATCTGCTTACTTTTGGTCACCTTCCTGTGGAATCTACAGTAAAGACTCTGACCCACAGTTCCCCACCTCCCATTTTCCTCTGCCTCCTGACCAACACCAGTGCTTCCCTGTATGGCTCTCTATGACATTGTATGTCCCCTCCTCTTGGGAACTGTGAATAACAAACTTCAATCACAATTGTCTCTGGCTCTGTTGGCCTTACTATACCTCAAATTTTCTATTAATATACTGTATGTTAAAACACGTATTTGTTTTAAAATATGGATAAAGTTTGGCTTATTTTCTATGCATTTTGTAATCATAAAGGGGGTATAACAACTAACTGTTATACAATGGTAACATCACTTCTGATGGGATTGTAGACTACTGAACCAATAGTTGACTACCTTATGAAGAGTATTAGCATAGTTTTAGAATAACTATCTCAGTTAGAGGTTTGTTAGTCAACTTTGAGGTGAAACAAATGGCACTTTTTGTCTGTGTATCTCAGGATCATAAAGTATTTTGACAATGTCATGGAAGTCTGTCTTTCCTCTATGGAATATAGGATGCATGAGATGGAGTATGATCCCACCAAAGACTCAAATCAGAACAATGACTCTCTGTCCAGGCTTCATGATTAAACTTACAACATTCCATTAATTTGACCTCAAATATAATGTTTTAACAGAGAGAAAATATGATAATCAGAAATTGAAATTCTTATTTTTTGGCAATTAAAATTTCTATATAAATTAAAGACTATAATTGTGATTTATACTTCCAGTCCTTGAGAGTTGGGTTAGCAGAAATCAGCACCCTTAATTTGACAATCCTGAGACAGTGCCAAGATCAAGCAACCAATCCTGTAAAGATTTGACAATCTTTTAGGAGAGACTTGGATCTTGATAAATTTGCCAGAAAACCGAAATAAATCACAACTGATACTGGAATTGTAATTCAAGTTCATATGTCTCCTCTTATTCTAAATCATCATTTCCATTTGTTGATATGTTTCTAATTCCCATTATATTTGCATAACTACTATCTGTTTTTTTCAATAGCAGATTCTTGAAATTGAGTTGTACCTTCTCTAGATTTAGAAAACATAATGTCTACTGAGTGACTGGCACATAGGGAGTGTTGAATGAATAATATAGATAAAGCTATAAAGTTATCAATCATTATAGCCTCACTACAGTGATGACAGAATAATGTACTCCAAGGCTAGAGGTCTCTGAGGTCAAGACCCAACTTTGCCACCTAAAGCTATATGTCCTTGAGTATACTCTTTAAATTTTAGTTTCAACATCTCTGAGAATTTACATATCACTTATGTTATAAGGTTCATAATTATTTAAACATATGAAGTGTTTAATGAAAGGCAAGGTCCCATAAGGTATTGGTTAAATCTAATTTTCATTACCACTGTTATTTCTGTCTTCATCTTTTTTTTTGTCTTTGTTTTTTTTTTTTTGTTTGTTTTTTTTTTTTCGATAGAGAGTGTTGGGAGGAGCAGAGGAAGAGGGAGAGAGAGAGAATCTTAAGCAGACCCCATACCCAGCACAGAGCCCTAGGTGGGACTTGATCTCATGACCTTGAGATCATGACCGGAGCTGAAATCAAGAGTAAGATGCTTAACTGACTGAGCCACCTAGGACCCCCTGTTTTGATCATTTTTAGCCCTTACCCTCCATCTCATCAGAACTGATAAACTGAATTGTTTTCACCATCAGAAAAGCTGAATCGCTTTCACCCTTAACTTTGGAATATGTGTAATGCAGAAAGTGAGACTGCATTAATGCAGAATATGTAATGTGTAATGCAGAAAGTGATCATTTGATTCTTGAATCTAGGATCTGAAATATTTAAGAACTCCAAATTGCCTCACCTCTGCTCTATTTTCTCAAATCTGATCTTTGGAGAAAATGGCTTTTGCCTGACATGAGACTGTTTTAACTAAAAGAATTTTGGTCACATCGTATTGATAGTTTTGACTAAAAGTGTTAGTTGTATGGGTAATGAAAGGTAATATTACATTACAATTAGTATTAACCTAATTAAATGGGAAAATATCAGGTATGACTTTCGGAGGAAATTTAATGAATAGAAGACTCAAAAGTAAATCACTTATCTCATTTATGCATAAGTGTTTCCTACTAGACTCAAGACATTTTTTTTCTTCATTCATTTCTTCCCTTTGGTTCTAAGCATAAAAGCAATCCATGGGAACAAAAACCTCTACAAATTCCCAATTCTAGGATTACTTAAGTAAAACAGAAGCTTAGGTTATTTTTGTGTTTGTGTTATTACAGAAAAATATTAAAGACAGGGTTGAGTACTTTAAAATTAACAGAAATTCACATACCAGAAACAAAATTTCAAACTTTTAGTTTCATATATTCACTGAAAGAGCACCTGTAAACTCACAAATTTTGATTCCTGCTATTGTCTTAAATCACAGGGCCAATTTCCCTCTATTATATTCATTAAAATTTAATGTAGGTTCAACAAAAAAATGTGGAGTTCTCTGCCAGGATTTCCTAGTGGTGCTAAAAATCAATTCCAAAAAATAATTGTGTTGGAAACACAATAGTCAACCCAAGCACAATCCAATATTTGCTGGCCATGTTGGCAAGTTTCCACAAAGAATTACCCTGAGAGAGTGGGGGAGAACCTTCATTGCCAAGCAGTCATTGGTCATTTCAGTCATTACCTTTTGAGTACTGTGACATATTGCAGAGATGTCCCCAAGTAAAGTCAGGGTGAATAAGACCTCAAAATACGGAAACAAGTGGAATACTCATCTCTATAACCTCCAACAAAATCATGTAAATTTCTGATATACAGTGAGAAGAATCATGGCTGTGTGAGTTCAAAAACAAATGTCAGAATATTTCTAAGCCTTTTGGTTAATATTCCCACAGCTGGTACATTTGTGATTTAAACCCTTTCCCTGGTGACTTGAATTATCCAGGCTCTCAGTTTTTGTTTTTTTCTAATGGTGTCCGTGGGAGTCCTCTTCAGTTCAGGGAGGAATGAACCTACCTGAGTTGTTCCTTCAGTTGCTAGATCAGGTGTCAGGAAAAACCCAGACCTGGGTGACTTTATTTTGTTAACTGTGGGAATCGACAGCTGTGTTATTCCTCCAGCCCTTGATGTCCCAAACCAGTTCTCCTTCCTCTTGCTGCCTTTCAGAGTTGTCTTTTGGTTGCCTATTGCATTCTTTCTGGGGTTTATAATCTTAGTAAGTCAGGAGGAGCAGAGAGAAAGTCTATGCCATCTTATCTGGGCTAGAAAATCTACATTGACTAAAAGCATGAATTTTAAAATGTGTGAGTGTTATACTTCAAAATCAGATGGCTTTCTATGTGTGTTTCTGTTTTTTTGCACCCTATTTTATTTCACGACTATGTTTGGATTAATCAAGTTTGCCTCTGTTTTTCATCAGCACAATTATGCCTCTGCTCACTGCCCTGTTTAAAAAAAAAGTTACAGTTTATGTATATTTTTGCTGCTATTGCTGTTGCTTGTCTATATTCAGCTGATATGTTCTTGAATAAATCAAATTGTCACATTGTCTCCAGGCTCATTTTCCCATTTGTAAAAATAGAGAGATTCATTGAAAATATGTCTCTGAAAATCTGTTACCAAATAAATACTGAGGACATGAAAAATGTAAGCCAGCAAATGAGGGAGATGGTTTGGCAGAGACTCTCATGAGAGTCTGAACCAGAGATTTCTTCAAGTTTATCAAATCAACCAGTATTTGCTTGGAATGTTTCACCATGTGACTTTAGGCTTGGTACTTTCTCTCCCTGATAATTTTCCATTCTGTAATTCAACTTTAAAAAAAAAAAAACATTTTATTTATTCATTTGACACAGAGAAAGAGTGAGAGAGGGAACACAAGCAGGAGGAGTGGAAGAGGGAGAAGTAAGCTCTCCGCTAAGCAGGGAGCCTGATGGAGGAGGGCTCAATCCCAGGACCATGGGATCATGACCCAAGCAGAAGGCAGAAAATTAATGACTGAGCCCCCCAGGCACCCCTAACTTTCTATTCTGTAATTCAGCTTTTTAATTTTTAAATTTTTTTTTTTTAATCTCCGAAGATTCTATCAGTTTTCTTTGACTCTGTTTTTCTAAGCTCTATTCTGGACAATATATTCAACACAATGATTGAGACAATCTTAGAAGTGTTTGAAACATAGTTACAGTCATTAGACCTATACCTGTATAAATATAATCACCAAGATATAATAGAATCAGAATGCCATCCGATGTGTGAATGAAAGCTTGCTAGAATAAAAGCTCCATGAGGAGAAACACTGAGCTGATTTTTATGCACTGTTTACCCCAGTGTTTAGAAGCAGAGGCTCAATGAATATTCATTGAATTAATACCAGGCAGCAGAAGTAAGATGTTAAACATTAAAAATCGACACGGTGTAATTTCCAGTGAATAAAAAGCTATAGCTAACCAAATAGAGTGAATGCCGGCTGGTGTGCAGCACCAATGTGTACGCACTACTGAGAAGGAGATCTGGGTACAGATCCAGGAGACAAAGAGAGAGACTCTCTGGTGGCTAATGGAGATGCCCCTGGAGCAGGGATTCAAGGATTTGTACATTTCAAATGGAGTTAGGGGTGAAGAATGGCGGGGAGGTAACCCGGGGAATGATTTGAATAAAAGTACCCAGGTCAGGGGCATCTGGGTGGCTCAGTGGGTTAAAGCCTCTGCCTTCGGCTCAGGTCATGATCCCAGGGTCCTGGGATTGAGCCCCACATCAGGCTCTCTGCTCAGCGGGGAGTCTGCTTTCTCCTCTCTCACTGCCTGCCTCTCTGCCTACTTGTGATCTCTGTCTGTCAAATAGATAAATAAAATCTTTAAAAAAAAAAAAAAAAAGTACCCAGGTCAGAGTTCTAGAGAGTGCATTACAACAATGTTAAATGTTCTCAAATAATCAAATGAAACCTATTACTGATATTAAAAAACAAAGAAAAAAGGTGTCTCTTGACCATATTGTTCTTGGTGTCTGTGTGTTTAGATCTTCTCTATAGGGAGAAATAGAAACAACTAGGAAATTTTTCATGTGGCATGAGTAATCAGGAGAGTGGGAGGGTCACCTTATGCATGCATAAATAAATCACATTAAGATTGCTGCATGTGTCTGACAGCCTTCCTTGACCCTGTCCTGATCTGGGAAGCAATGAAGAGAACAGTGAGTCAGAGCCGTTATTTAGTTATATAGAAGAAAAGACTAACAAATGTTAAATCCACTACTTGCCTCTCTTCTGTCCTTATATTTTCCCGGCACTATTAACCAGGACACAGACTGTCCTCTATCAGAATCTGGAAAAGCGAGAAAGATTTAGTTACTGACTAAAGAGCACATATCTAAAGGAAATATTCTTATTATAGAGAAGCAGACAAAAATACCCATTTTAAAATTTGATTTGAGGGGCACCCAGGTGGCTCAGTGGGTTAAGCGTCTGCCTTCAGTTCAGGTCATGATCTCGGAGTCCTGGGATCAAGCCCCGCATCAGGCTTTCTGCTCAGTGGGGAGCCTGCTTCCCCCCGCCCCCATCCCCCCACCCCCGCTGCTTGCCTATCTGCCTGCTTGTGATCTCTTTCTCGTCAATAAATAAACAAAATTTTCTAAAAAAATTTGATTTGAACTTTAAATCTCATCGTATACACTGTATATACTGGGGAAGAATGCCTGTAATAATAAGTGAAGTATCAGAATGCCATCCTGGCTTAAGCAAGGGACAGAAGAGATTCTAAGACCTGAGGGCACTATTGTGTTTACTCCACCCAAAAGCATAAAGGCTTCATCCTAGGGAAACAAAAAGATAAAAGGGTGCCTCCAAACAATGAAAATGCCTATGTGAAGTTAAGTCTATAATAACCTAAATTCCCTTCTCATAAACTGGCAAAACACAATTATGTTATGTGTGACGCAACACAAAGCATTGACCTTGAGAGTTGGTTTTACACCTGTAAAATGTTAATTCATCACCTTCTAACTAATTCAGCTTCTCTGAAGGAACATTGCAATTTATTGAAGGAACACACAGAAACATTTAGAAGCCTCCCCTTCATTAACTTTAAAAGTTGCTAATCTCAATGATCTCCATAGGCCAATTTATCAAAAGAAAAATTAGTTTAGTACTTGATGACTGGAACCTCAGAGCCTAAATTAATCAGTTCAGCACCAACGTCATTGTGGTGGGCTAACTGCAATCATCTTCCCTTTTAAATCCTTCTCTTATCTCCTGTATCTTCCCAAAGCCCTTTAGAACTCTGATTTTTCACTTTTGTTTCATTCTTTCATGCATCCTCACATTCACTACATGATAACTTACACGGCTCTTCGTGTCATTATTATTTTTTAATTTTAATAAGATTTTTTATTTAACCAAATAAATCCAAAATCTTGTCATTTTAAAATGCAATCCACATAAAAATGAGTAATACATTTTATATTCTTGATTTAAAATGAGTGCTCAAATCCAATTATAATTTTACATTTACAACACATCTTGATTTGAAAGTTAAATTTTATCAAATGTATTTCATCTGTACTTAGATGTTATAAGATTCACAGTTGAGAAACAATATTCATATGCCCAAGTTGTTCCAAACATACCTTAAAATTTTTCAATAACTGAATCAAATATCAGTGTTTTAAGTTCAATTTAACATTAATTAAAATTAAGCCAAATTTTAAAATCCCATTCTTTTTAATTGCTATGTAGTATCCCGTTGTATGGAAGGACCACAGTTTGTTTATTGATTCACCCAGTGAAGGATATTCAAGCTGTCTCCAGATTTTGGCAATTGTAATAGAGCTGCTATAAATATTTGCATACAGGTTTGTGTGTGAGCATAATGTTACATTTTTCTAGGGTAAATATCCAAAAGAGGGAATGCTGGCATATGGTTAAGTCTATGTTTAATCTCGTGGAAAACAGTTATTTTCCAAAGTGCTTGTATTATTTTTTCATTCTCACCAACACTATAGGAGTGTTCCAGTTGCTTTGTATCTCACCAGCCTTTGGTTTGTTTGCCTCTTAAGTTAATAAAATAACTTACTTTATTTATTTATTTATTTATTTATAAAATTTATTTATTTGTTTGAGAGAGAGCACAGATGGGGAGGAGGAGAGAGGTGGAGGAAAAGGGAGAAGCAGACTCCCCACTGAGTAGGAACCCCCCCCCAACACATGGAGCTTGGTCCCAGGACCCCAGGATCATGAACTGACCTGAAGGTAGAGGCTTAACCCACTGAGCCACCTAGGCACCCCTATTTATTTATTTTTAAAGACTTATTTATTTTAGAGAAAGCACAAGCAGGAGAGACAGAGGGAGAGAGAGACAGAATCTGAATCAGACTCTGCGCTGAGTGTGGAGCCCCATTTGGGGCTCAATCTCATGACTTTGAGATCATCACCCGAGCTAAAACCAGGAGCTGGATGTTTAACTGACTGTACCACCCAGGCCTCCCCCATGCTGAGTAACGTTAATTTGAGCCATTCCATCATGTCTGCTGTGATGTATTTCCCTTATAGCTAGGGACATTGAACATCATTTTATGTGTTGAATTGCCTTTCACATGTTCTCTTTGGAGAAGTATCTATTCGAGTACCTACTCAGGTTTCAGAATCGATTATCTGCATCCCTTGGGAAACAACTTTATTAACTAGAGTACAGTGCTTTTGTCAAGGTCCCTTTGCCTTTGGTCCTACAGACTATTAATTTCCAAAGTTATTCAAGTCAGCACCTTTCCCCCAATTCACTTGTTTTATACCTTTCATTCCCCCAGCGAGGTTGTATCATACATTTTCAGAATGGTTAAACTGAGGGTTATGAAACATTTTTAGAGTTTATTTGAGCAAAGTCAATTGCAATTGGGTAGTACCAAGCTAGAAGTTGTTGGAAGTACTCCACCAACTGGAGCCAGGGGAAAGGATTGTATAAAGATGAGGCTGAAGCAAAAGAAGGAAATGATTTGATTGGCTATAGCTTAAGCTGTTGCCTTATTGGGAAAACCTAGTTGGCTGTTTGATTTGGTTGTCCTTAGGTTTTGATTCCTTAACCTTGAGGCATTTCAGGCTTAGATTCTGGTTTGCTTACATGCGCTGCTAAGATATTAAAGCCACCTCAGTCTAAGGCCTCCTTGTTAGAGTAATTTAACAATCCAGTCAGATCGTTCGGTCAGCATCTACATTTCATTCTGAGATCTCTGAAGTCCCTAAATTATTTTCTAAAATTGGCATATGTTAAGGTTTGTTCTTTGGGCTGTGAAGTTCTAATAGGTTTTGACAAACACATAGCATCATATGCCTGCCATAATATATCATAAAGAATAGCTTCACTCCCTTAAATAAATCTTCTGGGGTTCACTAATTCAACCCTCTCCATCCCCAATCCAAACCCAACCATTAATGTGTTTACTGTCTCTATAGTTTTGACTTTTCCAGAATATCATGTAATTGGGGCCATAAGCTATGTAACATTTTTAAACTGGCTTTTTCATTCAGCAATATGTTATTTAAGATTCATCCAAGTCTTTTTGTTCTTGATAGCACACTGCTTTTTATCATTAAATAGTATTCAATTGAATGGATCGAAGAATATTTTAATTCCAATTTTTGGCAATTATGAGTAAAGATGTTATAAATATTTGGACAGAGGTTTTTTTTTGTGGGACATAAATTTTCAAATCCATTGGGTACATACCTAGGGATGCAATTGTTGGATCATATGGTAAGATTATGTTTAGCTTTGAAAGAAACTGCCAAATGGTCTTCAAAGTGGCTGCATCATTTTTCATTCTCAGCAGAAATCAGTTAAGAGTTTCTACTGCTCTGCATCTTCTCCAGCAATTGGTTTGTCAGTTTTTTGGATTTTAGGTTGGAGCCCTACTCTAACGTGACTGCCATTTTTCTAAGAAGAGGAAGAGACAATTTGATACATGAAAGAGAAGACCACAGGAAGTCACAGGGACTCCAGAAAGGATTCAGAGCTGGAGAAATCTGAATGCCGACCTAACCCAATCCCAGCAAACCCTCACTTTCAGCAGCCCCCTGGCCTCAAACCCCAATCCATGCCCTAAACTTAGCTTCCCCAGGAAGGATGCTATACAGCCGGCTGTGAGGGCAGCCATCTGCTACCCAAAGAGAGGCTTCAGGAGAATCCAAACCTATCAATACCTCTTCCTGGACATGCAACTTCCAGAATTGTGAGAAAATAAATTTCTGTCATTTAACCACCCAGTCTGTTGTATTTTGTTATGGCTGCCCTAGCAAAATAATCCAGTAGGTTCTATAGGTTTTCTCCTATGTTTTCTTCTAGAAGTTTTATATTTTTAAATTGATATTAGGTCTATAATCCATTTTGAGAAATTACTATGACAGGTACAAGGTCTGTGTCTAGGTTATTTTTTATTTTTATTTATTTATTTTTTTGCATATGGATGTGGAATTGTACTTGTACTGTCATAAAAAGACTATTCTTTTTCCATTGAATTGCTCTTGTTCCTTTGTCAGAAAGCAATTGACTATTTTTTTATGGAGGTTATTATTATTTTGATATTTAAATAAGTGAATTTGAATTAAAAATTAAAACCAGATATCTGAAAATAAGGCAATGCTCTAATTAGCTCAATATTAACTACAATGCTATAAACGGATCTGTATAACTTATTGAATCATCTATCCCACCTTGAATTTTTTTTTTTTTCCCCACAGATGAGGTCAGACTGAGGTATTCCTTAGAAGAGAACATTTCAATTGAATACCAATTATTTAGATTGGCATTTGGGGGAATCCAGGTTCAGGCCAAAATTTTATATGAGATCTTTCAGGTCCCATCATAGGCTACTGCAGAGTCCTTACCTGAGACACTTGATAGAGGAGAGCTGCCCTCCTCACACCCGACTCAGCTGTGGACAGCCAGTGCATTCCAGTCCCAAGGGGGTTGTAGTCAAGGACATGGCCATGGTTAACTTTCTGCCCCAATCCTGCCTCCAGGTAGCCACACTCTTCCCATATCTGCCTTATGTTCACCAGTACAAAGCGTTAGCATGCTATAGTTACATTGATCATGTTTTATCATTTTTTCCTGGTTTTTTGTTTGTTTGTTTGTTTGTTTGGTATGGTTTCTTTTTTGATTCCTCAGAGTCCATCTGGTTAGGTAAACATTCTCATGGTTTTAAACATTAATTTTCTTCACATCTGGACTGAGGAAATTCATAAAAATTCTCAGGAGATTAGTGGTCCACTTATTATCAGAGAAGTATTTCATTTGGCTGTTGTGAACCTTAGATTCAATACGTTTAAAACAAAGATAGCTTTGTTTATAATTTCTCTTGCATTTAATCCCAAAGTGGCTGAAGTTGCTACTTAATGCAGTCTTACTGCATCTGTAAAAGCATTTCTTTATCATGTCACATTTCTTACATCTATGAGGTATTGCATCAATTCACAATCCTCAAAAAATTCTATAGGATTCGAAGCTAAATTTACTTGGAGAATATTTTTTCCTAATGCTTTGTCAGATTCACACAACAGCTGTTAGGCTCTCCTGCAAACAGTTTAGTAACATAAAGATCTGGAAAGAGTACTGTCCAGGGTTCACTCTATAAGCTAGGCCTGGGGTTTGTCACTTACAATTGAAACATAAGCTTCCACAGATTATTTTATAAGTACTGATTCTATCTCTATTATTGTGTAAAATCTGCTAACACTTAAAAAGCTGTTTTATATATTTATACAGCTGACACCTGCATACATGAATACACAGTATCTCTAAATGGAACCATATTGCAAATTCACTACAGAAACAACCATCTCTTTTGTGTTAAATTTTGGAGTAGAAATCATAGTAGATAAAAGGAGAACAGACTCTGGGCTACCTGTAAGGCATACATTTGAGTTTATAGAATGAGGCTCTCTAAGTAATCATAACTTAGAATTTTAAATACTTGAATATAGAATAACTTTAGTTAATACTCTCCTAAAATACCGATAATGACACAAATAGATATACAAACATGGATACACACACACGTGTGTGTGTGTGTGTGTGTGTGTGTTTAACTAGAAGCTATTCCATAATAAAAGTATAAGTTCTCATCTGGGGCAATCTGATTCTTACCACAAGAGAGTACTGATTGTGATTGGTATGAACCTCTTTGGTCAATAGTGGAGATGCTCTTAGTTGGTAAAAGGTTTTATAAAATCATGTGAGTCCTGACTACACAGAATTCACAAACTAGTAAGGGAGACATAGAAACAAAGTTATTAAAACAGAAATCAGTAAGTATTTCAATAGAGGTGATGCATTGCTTCAGTTAAGCATAAAAGGGATGAAGAAGTCAGACTGTGTATGTCTGGAAAAGTCAGAGGTGCTCACAGTAGATCACCATGCTGGATATTGAGAGAAAGAAGAAGTTCTACAGCCAAACAGAAAGAAAAGGAGCATTTTAGGAAGAAGGTGTATTCAGTGTAAAGTCATGAAAGCGTGAAAGAATAGTATCTGTTTGACAGAAAATAAATAGTTTTGGACGGCTGTAACATAGAATATATGTGACAAAGGGCCTCTCTTCCTGGGGATGAAATAAAGTCTCAATGAAAATAAGGGGTGATTGGAATATGATGCCATCATCCAGCACTTAAACCAAACTTCTAAAATTTGAGAGAGTTCTGCTTGTTTTTTTTTTTCTTTTGATATTTAAACTGAAATATTTAATTCAGTCAATATGCAAGGTTCACTGAGAAAAGCACAAGAGAGTGCATTATATTTGAAGAAGGGATTATATTCAAGGTCTATATATATATGACTGACAACCACCCAATTAAAAGATTTTTGGTATGAAAATGATTTCTAAGGTATTTGACCATATAACTGACCAGCCCCAAAGAAAAGACATATGCATATTTGAGGGTCCACAATCAAAATCATGAAAATATCTTGGCAAAGTTAGCTTTAGGGAAAGTCTACCACTCACTAACCCTCAGTGTGGATCATCTCATCTGCTTTGGTGTGTCACTGTTAAGGAAGAAAGTGCAACCAAGGATTACTTAAGGATAGTTTTATTGTGAAAGAAAGGGACCCAAATGAATAATCTGAGATCTTCAGGAGAAAAGAGAGAACGTAGAAAACTTTAAAAATAAATTACTGGGGGTACCACTTCTTTTCCACAGACAAAATATGAGAAACAACTACCTTGTTAACTAAAACAAGGTAGTGAATAAAAGCAGGCAGATTTTGGAAAGAAGATGGCATTTGGAAGATGGTACCCTCGCTTTTAAAATGGCTTTTAGTCTAAGAGCAAACTAAAGTGGCACCACTTTGGGTGGCTAAGATCATGAGAGAAAACACACTTTTTCTGTCCTGGAGAAATGAGAACAGAGTTTAAGCTACCAGACACACTGGAGAGTCTTGGAGGAAATGCTGAGAAGGTGAGAGAAAGGGAGGGGAATCTTTTAATTCTATGTTTAAGCTTTGCAAAGCTTTGCTCGATCCCTGGTCGACACTTTTCCACACATTTGTATGACGGACTCCAAACAGCAGAGTTCAGTAGGAGATCAACCAAGTTAATCAAAACAAAATTGAATCATTTTGAAGGAATAAAGTGGAATGCAGAGCTTCTAAATTATAGAATTCATGTTGTGAGGCTACAGTATGGAATTACTCAGAAAAGAAGAAAAGGAAAATACTACCCCCTCTCAAAAGAAGAGAAGACAAAGAAACACTGAGCCCCAAAATGACCTAGATGGTGGAAACAGCAGGCAGGATTTAAAATGGATTTTACAACTATGCTGAATAAAGTAAAGGAAAATATATACTATTTGACTCAATACTATTTGAAGTTTAAAACTCAGTGAATAGATGTGTAAAATGGAGGTGGCAAAAGAAAACACAAGTAACCTTGAACATAAATCAGTAGAATTTGTCTAATCTGAAGAAGTAGGAAAAAAGGATGAGCACCAAAGGAACTTGTGAGACAATATGAAAATGTCTAATATACAAGTGTAATTGAGTCCCAGAAGGAAAATAGAGCACAGGAGAGAAAAAATATGTGAAAAATAATGGTTGTGAAGGGCACCTGGGTGACTTAGTCAGATAAATGTCCAACTCTTGATTTTGGTTCAGGTCATGATCTCAGGGTGGTGAGATCAACTGTTGGGCTCTGAGCTTAGCGGGGAGTCTGCTTCTCTCCCTCTGCCCCTCCTCCCACTTGTGATATCTCTCTTTCTCTTTAAAATAAATAAATAGATCTTAAAAGAAACATATTTAGAAAAAAATGGTTCTGACTTCCATTTCTGGCCAATACAGAGTAACATGGACCACATTTACTCCCTATATAACACAACAACAAAAAAATTAAACATGATACATGAAACAGCAGATTTCAAGATTTTGGCCATCAGACAATAAAGGACAGTGATGCCTAGATATGGGAAATAAGGTTAGTACTATGATTGCTCCAGCTTACTGCCTTAAGAGAGTTTCTAGGTTACACTGAACGGAAAATGAACCCAGTTGGGCCAAGTCTCCCTGAATTTATGAGACAGAGCTGAGAGTCTCAGAAGAACAAAAGAGTTAGAGTTTGTAGTATAGGATATTAAAGAGGGGAGAGTTACAGAGAGACACTCCTGGAGATTTCAGAGTCCCCTTTAGGGTGAGCAGAGAACTGATAGGTGTATGTACGTGGTGAGGAGACTACATGAGGCCATAGAAGGAATGATCAGAAAGAATTTAGAGGGAATGGTGCCTGGTACTCACACAGAGATAGGAATAATGCCTGACCTTTACCATTCTGAGTTATACTCTGAAAAGGAAAAAGATACTGCTATGAGAAATTAAGGAAGACTAAACACATGGAAAGATATACTGGGCTCATTGTCATAAGACTCCATTACTGTCAAGATGTCAGTTCTTCCTGAATTCATTACAGACTCAATGCAATCCCAATCAAAACCCCAGCAGATTATTTTGCCTAAGTTGACAAATTGACTCTAAAATCCATATGGAATGCAAGTACCTAAAACAACAAAAATAACTGAAAAAAGAAAAAAACAAAGTTGGAGGACAAATGCCTCCTGATTTAATACTTATTATAAAGCTACATTAATCAAGACAGTATGATACTGATAGTGACAAAGAGATCAAAAGAATAGATTGAAGAGTCTAGAAATATACCCATACATAAATGGATAACTTACTTCAACAAAAATGAAAAAGCAATTCAATGGACAAAAGATAAACTTTTAACATGGTAATGGAGCAGGTGGATATCAACACATAAAAATGAACTTTTACCCATATCTTTCCACCATATTGAAAAATTAACTCAAAATATGTCATAGACCCAAATGTAAAATTGAACACTACAAAACCTCAAGGAAAAATCTGTGAGAAAATCTTTGTAATCTTCAGTTAGGTAAATATTTTTAGATATGACCCCAAAAACATGATTCATAAAAAAAATCAGCAAGTATTATGGTGGTAGCCAGGGGTTAGGGAGGAGGAAATGAGGAGTTGTTAATAAGTATAGATTGCAGTTTTGCAAGATGAAAAATTTATAGAGATTGATTATACAACAATTTGAATGTATTTAATAATACTAAATTGTACAGTTAAAAGTAGTTAAAATTTTACATTTCCTGTTATATGTATTTTACCTTACCAGGTTTTTAAAAAAGTAAAAACCTAGAAAGAACCTAAGCGTCCCACACTAGATAGCAGACATTAAATTAAGTATGGCATTGCATTTGATGAAAATCTTTATAGTCACTAAAATTGATACATTGTAGAAAGATCTTTAATGACTTCAGAAACTGATAATTCAGTATCAAGAAAAAAAAAAGTGGATTAGAAAACAGTGTGTGAATCAGAATCCATTTTTTAAAAACAAGTGTATGAGAGGTGCCTGGGTGGCTCACTCAGTTAAGCATCCAACTCTTGATTTTGGCTAGCTCATGACCTCAGGGTTGTAAGATCAAGCCCCCTATTAGGCTCTGTGCTGGGTGTGGAACCTGTTTAAGATTCTGTTTCTCCCTCCCTCGGTACCTTCTCCCTCTTACTCTCACTCTCTCTCTCCCTCTCTAAAATAAAATAAAATAAAATAATAAAATAAAACAAGTATATGTAAGTATTGAAATAAAGTCTAAACTGTTAACAAGCGTTATGACTAACACAATAACAGATGTTTTTATGTTATTTTTTGCATAGCTCCACATTTTAGAAATTTTCTACAAAACACATTAGTTTTGTAATCAGATTTTTAAGTTATTTAAATCAATTTTAATACACACAATTACACTGATGATAAAATTTTATAGACCTATTAAGTTCTATACTATTAGATTCTTTTTTTTTTTTAATTACTAAAATGAGGAAAGACCAACCAAATCAGATGTTGGTAAGGATGTGGAGCAAATGGACCTCTCAATCACTCTGGTGAGAATGTGAGATACAAAACCTGTTTGGAAAATACCAATAGTTTAGTAGTTTCTTAAAAAGTTAAACATGCACCTGCCATGTGACCCAGCCATTCTAGTCCTAGGTATTTACTGAAGAGAGATGAAAAGATTGTATGTGAATGTTCATGGCAGCGTTATTTGTATGGCACCCAAATGGAAACAATCTAAATGTCCATTAAGAGGTGAATGGATAAACATAATGTGCTGTATCATTATGGTAGATTAGTGCTCAGTAATGAAAATTACTGAACTTTCGATAACACAAAATAGCATTTAAATCTCAACATAGGTATGCTGACTAAAAGAGCTAGACAATACAGGGGCACGTAGGTGGCTCAGTCAGTTAAGTGTCTGACTCTGAATTTTAGTTCAGGTCATGATCTCAGGGTCATGAGATGGAGCCCCATGTTGGGCTCTGCATTATGCAGGGAGCCTATTTAAGATTCTTTTTCTCCCTCTCCCTCTGTCCTGCCCCCATGCCCCCATTCATGTTCTCTCTCTTTCTCTCAAAAAAAAAAAAAAGTATACAAAATTCTAGGAAATACAAAGTAATGTATAGTATCAGGAAGGAGATTAGTGAGCCTGTGAATGGAATGAAAGGTGGGAGAAATTACAGAGGCAGAAGGAGACCTTCTGGGGTAAGAGAAGTGTTCATTATTTTTATTGTGTGATGGTTTCTGTAGTATGTATGTATGTCAAAATGCACCCAAATGTATAATTGTATATGCATTGATTTATTTTAGGTCAATTATACCTCAATAGGCTGCTTTTGAAAAATAAGGGAATGCCAAATGTGAAAAACAAAAACAAAACCAAACTTCAGTTCATCATAATAAAATTACTGAATATCGAATATAAAGAGAAAATCTTGAAAGCATCCAGAGAAAACAATACATTGTATATAGGGGCGCCTGGGTGGCTCAGTGGGTTAGCCTCTGCCTTCGGCTCAGGTCATGATCCCAGGGTCCTGGGATCGAGCCTCGCATCGGGCTCTCTGCTCAGCGGGGAGCCTGCTTCCTCCTCTCTCTCTGCCTGCCTCTCCTCTGCCTACTTGTGATCTCTCTCTCTGTCCAATAAAAAAAAAAAAAAATACATTGTATATAAGTGAACAAGATAACAGAACACATATTTAAGAGCTCTGAAAGAACAGAAAAAAATATGACAACTCAAAATTCTATATCCAGCAAAAATGAAGAAGGCTAAAGAAAGACAATGGTAGCTAAGAAAAAGAATTATCACCAGTGACATGCCCTTTGAGAGATGTTAATGGGAATTCTTCAGGCTGAAGGCAAATGACACCACATTGAAATTCTGTCTTTGTGAAGGAATTAAGAGTGCTGGAAATAAAGAGAGACTTTTCACAATGTCAAGAGAGTCAGGAAGAATCATCAGGAAGACGTAGTATTCATATATGTTTTCTCCTCTCATAACAGCTTCAAAATTTATGAGATAATGACAGAATCAAAGGGAGAAATAAACAATTCTATAATCATAGTTGAAGATTTTTAACATTATTTTTCAGCAATTGATCAAACAAATGAAAATAAATAAAAATATAGATGGATCTGGGGTGACTGGATAGCTCAGTTGATTAAGGAGCCAGGTCAGGACATGATCTCAAGGTCCTGGGATTGAGCCCCAAGTCTGATTCCACGCTCAGCTTGGAGTCTGCTTGAGAACTCTCTCTCTTCCTCTCCTCCTGCTCCTCCTTCTGTTCTCTTGTTCTCTCTCTAAAACAAATAAATAAATATTTTAAAAAAGAGAGAGAGATATGGATCTGAACAAACTATCAACATCTTGACCTAAATGATTTCTATAGAACACTACACTGAATAACTAGTTGCATAATACATATTCTTTTCAAGTGTACCTGATATGTTCACTGAGATAGATCATATGCTGGACTTTCCAACAAGGCTGAAATACATTTAAAAGGAGTGAGAGCATATGTTTTCTGAACATAAAAGACTTAAATTGGAAATCAATAGCAACATGACATCTTAGAAAATCACTGATATTATAGAAAACCCTTCTCATTTTCTTAGTGATGAAATCATCAAAAAAATTATAAAATATTTTAAACTGAGTAATAATGAAGCATAAAACCATAAAACTTTTACAAGGAAACATAAGATAGTCTCTTTGTGATTTGTGAAAAGCAGAGTTCTGAACTGTAAAGCAATCACCATAATAGAAAAGATTAGTTCAACTTATCAGAATTAAAAACCACTTTTAAAAAGGCACTATTAAGAAACTGTTAATAAGCCACCGTGTGGCTCAGTCAGTTAAATGTCCCACTCTTGGTTTCAGCAAGTAGGTCATGATCTCAAGGGTCATGATCCCAGGATCATGAGATTGAGCCCATGTCAGGCTCTGTGCTCAGTGTCAAATCTTGAGATTCTTTCTCCCTTCCTCTCCCTCCTTTTCTGCTCTTCTCCCTCTGATCCTCCTCCTGCTTGTGCTCTCTCTCTAAAATAAATGAATGAATGAATAAATAAAATCTTTAAGAATAAATAAATAAATAAATAAATAAATAAAAATACATTGAAGAGACATGGCACAGATTTGAAGAAAATATGTATTACAAAACACGAGCATGACAAAGCACTGGGATGCAAAGTATATAAAGAACTCCCACAATCCACTAATAAAAACAAAATAGCTTGAATTGAATAGATGCATCAACAGGCTTATGAAAATTTGGTCAATATTATTAGTCAGTTGGGTAATGCAAATTAAGACTACATAGACACACCACTCCACACATGTCAGAATGAATAAAATTAGGCAGATTATCAATACCAAATTTTGGTAAGGATGTACAGCAACTGAAAATCTCATATATTTTTGTTGGGAATGTCAAATGTGACAACTATTATAGCAAAAGATCTAACATTTCCTTGTAAAATGAAATACACATTAACCAATGTTCCAATAATTCCATCTCTAGGTGTTTACTTAGGAGAAATAAAAGCACATATACACATAAAAAGACTTGTACAGAAATATTCAAATCATCTTTATTCATGAGAGTTCAAAGTCGAAAATATCCCAGAGATCCTAAAATAGGAGAATGGATAAACAAGACAGGGCATATTCATAAAATGGAATACTACTCAGCAATAAAAAGAATCAACTATTAATCTCAAAAACATGTTGAGCAAAAAAAGTCAAACAAAAATTGTGCATACTATATTATTTAATTTTTATGAAGTTTTAAAACAGTCAAAATCAGTCAATGATAGAAGAAAATTTGAACAGTGGTTTTCTTGGGGTGGGATTAGTATCGGTAACTGGAAAGGGCATGCAGGAATTTTCTGGGGCAATAGTGATGTTCTATAATGACATATTTTGGGCACTTTTTAAAACTCAGAAAAATTTGTGCATTACATTGTATATAAATTTTACATCAAAAGAAAAAAAAACAAATACTGAACTCTGGTTAATGACAGGAAGGCTGAAGTACCTAGGGGGACATACGTTCATCTGCAAGTTATTTTAAAATGCATAAAAACATGCAATGTACCGATGTAGGAATAAATATGTGAAAAAAGCAAGTACAGTAAAATGTTGATGCTAGAATCTAGGTGATGGGTATATTGGCATTCACTTTAAAATTCTTTCAGTTTCACTCTGTTTCAATATTTTGCTAATAAATATTTTGAAAAAGTTCCATACCCAACATCTTGAGAGAGAAGAGAAAACATAGCATTGGGGTGCGCTGGGCCTGTGGGGCTGGAGCTGGAAGGGTCTGTGTTAGCAGTAAAGTTAGGGATCTTGGAAGAACTGACAACAGGTCTGATGTTCAAGAAACCACTAACCAACTCATGGATGTGAACCTTCAGGACAGAAAATAGCCTCAGAAATGAGTCTGAGCGTCTCCAGGTCATGAGTGGAGCCACTGTACCTACTGGTTTTGTGCAGATGAAGTGAAAGAGAAATTGCACTCATCATGCAAAATACAGAAATGAAATGAGATGTATTTTAACGTTTTGGTGAAAAAGCCTGGCTCAGTTCTCTTGTCTGGAACCAGTTGATAGCTTATTTGTGGTTGTTCAGGAGTTTGAAGATTAGCAGTTCAAGGAAACAGAAGTTCTAAAGGATTTTGAAGAATTTGCTGGAAACTCCCATGATCAGACCCTTGAAGAACATGGAAAATTAACACCAGTTTCAAAGACAAAACTACAAAAAGATAAATGAGAATTCAAGTAAAGGTAAAATTGATAATGGATGAAGAGACAAAAAGAAAACAAAGATGTTAAAAGAGTTTGCTAACACTGGCTTAGATTCACATGTCTTCGACTGATGAAAATCCAGCTATCAAAGAAATACCGCGTTAGTAGGTTCTGGCTTGGCATCTTGCAAAGATGAGACTGACTAAAGCTCAAAAGGAGAAAGTGATCCTCAAGTGTTAAAGTTTAGATTCATAAGCAAAAAGGCAGGAGAGAAACACAGCAGCACCTCAACTCAGGCTGCCAGAAATTTTAGAGATGGTGTTCAGGATTAATTTAAGTGGAAAGTTGACATGACCAACTTTGATATGAAGGCTCATTTGAAAATCCCTGATAATCAAATCACTGAGGGCATTGCATTGACAGAAGAGAGTCTCCACCAAAGAAACATCTCACATTTGGACCTATAACTCAGATTTGCTTTCGCCTACAGGACACTGAGTTTCTGTGTTCCTCAACATACCGATAATGATAGTTGATGGGATGTATGGAACAGAGGCAATACCAAGAGAGGGGGCTACAGAAGTTGGTGATAATAATACATTGGCTGTGAATAAGGCAGCAAGTAATACCTCTTCTGGATTGGCCAAGGGCCAAATTAAAGAGGGAAACTGTCCTGTGACTTGTCCATAGATGCTGTTCAATGGGATATCTATCTGCAAGTCACCACTGAGACCTGGCTCTGTGGATATTATTGGAACTGATATGCCATTTGGAAAAAGGATGGCCTCCAAGAAGAAAAACTATAACCTTAATCCAACTTGCTTACAGAATGAGCTGTATCTGTGGACTGAGACAGGCCAGGCTCTACTACTTACAAGGACCAGAAATGCTTTCCCAGGGCATCACCCCTAATGAGACACATCTGGCATAATGCACCCACTCTCTGGGTGA
This sequence comes from Lontra canadensis, assembly GCF_010015895.1. Classification (NCBI taxonomy): domain Eukaryota; kingdom Metazoa; phylum Chordata; class Mammalia; order Carnivora; family Mustelidae; genus Lontra; species Lontra canadensis. The sequence continues at coordinate 1,009,493 of NW_022631197.1, read as the reverse complement.
ATACAGAGGGCCTTTCTGCAGCAGTTTGTGTTCTGAAACATCCATTTCAGGTGTTGATTATCCTTCAGAAGAAGGTGGAGAAAGAGGAGCTCTCTGGTAATGCAAAGAATGCAAAGAATGCAGTATTGGTACTTCCCAATGCTGGAAATGTCAGCACAAAAAAAACGAGAAAACTAGCATTAGCAAAAGTGCAGTTTGCACTATTTAAACTGGCCAAAGGCTTTTCACCCTACTTAGCAAAAGATGTGAACCTCATGTGAAGGGATTGAAAAAGATCGTATGAGGAAGCAGAGATTTCCTTTAGATCTGTTCCAAAGAGGTAGCTGACTTGGCATCATGGGCCACTACATGACTGGGCATTTAGTACTTTCTTCAAAATGCTTCAAAAATGCCCAGAGAAAAACCTACTGAAACGCTCTGGGATTTGGGTTTAAAACAGTTTGTTTTCAGGTTTTAGAGGAGTTTCTGTTTTCCACTGTGGCAGGTACAAAATTCCCCCAGCCTAAAGGGAAGGCAGAGGACATGAGAGCATCTGAGGCCATGTCCCATTGCCTGTGGAATTTCACTGTTTAGCTACACAACATTTCATTAACTCAACCTTAAAAAACAAAGTCCTGGACAAGGTGAAATCTCATGAGATCTATAGGAAAGTTTGCCATCTGCCTTGAAAATGAAAATAGGCAGCCGCTATTCAGATTAATACACAGGACTAAAATAGAGGATTGAATTCATTGAGGGAAGTACAAAGATCCTTTACAATTAGTATAGGACATGTCTACCTATAAACAGCAGCAAATACACTGATAGACAAAGCATGGGAGCAATAAGCCAGATTAAAAGCAAATTCATTTTTCTTTCAGTAAAGAAAGAAAGAAAGAAAACAGCGTTAAATTAAAAAAAAAAAGATGTTCTAAACAAAGAGTATTCAGATAGCAACAATCTCTTACGTAGTAGATCCTATCTCCTAAATACATACAAAATCAACAGGAGGATAAGTATAGGATGAGGTAACCTCCCCAAAAGACAAAAAGATAGAGAAATAGAAGAACAAAGATGAGAAAATTGAGAGAATTAGGCAACATTAACTAAGTGGTATTCTAGGCAGTGAGAATTGAAAACATGTGACAAAGGAAATTATCAAAGAAAAAGGAGGAGGAGGAGGGGTGAGGAGGAAGGGGAGAAGGTAATAGAAAAATATTTCCAACAACAGTTTGAAAAGAACATGCTTTCCTCAACTGAATGGCTAAGTGCTTAGCGCAGTGAATAGGGGGAAAAGATGACCAATACCAAGACATTTCAGAATACTAGGGATAAAGATAGGATTTGGAAAACTTCCAACCATAGTGCAGGGGAGGGACTGGCATGTGGGGTGAGCTGAGAAGGGCAGCAGAAGAAGTTGTCAACAAAGCTGGGGACCACGATGGCATTTGACTCTTATTTGCAACACTGTTGTCAGAAGATGATGGAATTGTGCTTTCCTAATTCTGAGAGAATTCTTTCCAATCTAGTATTTTATGGTCAAATAGTCAAGGGGTGAGATTAGACTAAAACATTTTAAAAGATTCAAAACATTGATCTTCATGCATACTTTCTCAGGAACCTACTGGGTGATGCTCAAGTAAAATGAATTTTTAGAAAAGATAAGGAATTTGGGAAACAGAAAACCCAACTGGAGAACCAGGTGAAGTTAATTTCTGACAAGATGGTAAAGAGAAACCCTAGAATCATGGCAGAGAAGTGGGTCCAGGAAGCAAACTCACCCAGTGAGAGCAGGAACATCAAGGGATTCTGGAAGGATTGTTCTAAGAAACAAAACAGTCACATTCACCTATTGTTTATGAACATGTTCTGGGGAGCTTTAGTCACACTAATGGGAAGGAGTTTAGGCATGAATCTGTGGAAGGTACATAAGAAATGGATTAAACATATAAGAGGCATTGATTTAAGCTAGGGAAAGAAAGTTATGTAAGGAAATGCTTCCTTCGTTAATGAGTACGTGGTTCAGCTGTGATTATTATATGACAATATTAATGTCAAATTGAATATTAACCTAACATGGTATATAATTACATTAGGTGAATAGAGAAAGAGTATATTAGGAAATTAAATCCTCATCTTTCATAGTATGAAGTCAGCAGATATTAGTCTTGAGTCAAAAAAACAATATGTGCTATAATTTAGGAATATGATGGTAAATAACAGAAGAAAATGAGTCGAATATCTTTCCTCTGGAAAACATAGATGGGGGTGAGGAGACCAGAAGATAAATTTTTTTCATTATAAAGTGATTTGACTTTTCAGTAAATAAATAAGAAAATAAAATTTAATATGCAGTGGTGTTAAATTGTATCATTCAGATAATACTATTTTTTGAAAAAATTTATTCCTGTAGCTCAAAAAATATATACAGGAATATTGTATTTCCAGGTTCTTTTCCTCCCAGCTTTATTGAGGTATAAGTGGCAGATAAAATTAAAAGGTATTTAAAATGTAAATTGTGATGCTTTGATATATGTATACAATTGAAAGGATTCCTGCCATCCAGTTCATTAACTAGAACATTATTTTATCTTAAAAATTAAAAATAATTAAAATTCTTTTATTTTAGAAATCAACCGTCGGTTAACCTTACACCTCTTTCTGAATTGCGAATTGTATGTGGTAGGCAAGCTATAGAATTAGTTATTGATGTGTCCGCCATATAGATTAACCTTATTTTGGTAAGAGATATTTTTCTCTTCATGTTTTAAATAAAATAATAATCCCCCTACTCCTCTGTAAAAGCATTAAGTGAGGTGGAAAAGTTTAGTCAAAGTCCACTTGGGTGGCTCAGTTGTTTAAGCAGCTGCCTTTGACTCAGGTCATGATCCCAGGGTCCTGGGATTGCGTCCGGCATCGGGTTTCCTGCTCATTTTACCTACTTGTGCTCTCTCTCTCTCTTTATCAAATAAATAAATAAAATCTTAAAAAAAAAAAAAAGTTTAGTCAAGTAAAATGTGGGATTGCAAACAAACTTGTCCAGTCAGTCTACCAGTTAAGGTGTGAAAAAAGAACACAATGATTTTTATTAGCTGCATAATAAATTAACTCTGTATTTCTAACAGAATTCGTACCTTTCCAGGCAGGAGAAAGTCCTCAGTAGTCATGAGGAAATCACCTCCCGTCACTCCCCTCCAAAAGAGAACAGACTTTGGCCTGCGTTGTGGAGAACGGACACCATGTAGAGGAAGGGAGCTCACTGGTTGTCAAGTTTTATTCAAATCCATGTCCTTGTGGGACGTTATTACCGGGTCTGTTGTAGGGGCTATATGGTGAGCCTCAATCCAACTTAAAGTGTATTTTGTATCTACTAAGGACAAAATATTGTGGTGTGTGTATGGCGTAAAAGGACGGTAATAACAACACACTATGTAATAGCGGCATAGGTAGTGGCTCATGGATTTTTTTCCTAAGGTTCCATTCCAGCACAGGGACAGATCCTTGAGATGCCATTTCTCACAGCCCGAACACCCTTAGACATGCAGACTGTCTAGACTAAGAGAAAGCTTTTTACCCTGTTTTGCTCTGATCTCCCTCCTCTTTGAACCTAAGCAAGCTGAAGGGCCCACGTGGGGAGCAGGCAAGAAGTTGTGTGTCTGAAGCAGGAAGAGAGTGGGGGGCCAGCAGGGAGGGAAGACGGTAGCTGAGGGAACATCCTGCCAGCACTCTGACCTGGTCCCAGGTTGGGAGGAAGAATGTATCTGTATTTCTCTTCTCATTCTTCTCTTGTTTATTTCCTTCTCCATCGTACCATCTCTTATCATCCTTAATCCTAACCCATAAACCCCTTGGTTGGGCAGGCAACGTTTTCCCTGTGTCTGGGGCACAACGGACCACAACGATTTTGTTTGTATTCTGGGGCACAGAGATTCTCTTAGGTAAAAGTCATTTAATACTAGAATCATTAAACTTGAAGAGCTATGATGTTGCCAACGTTAGATGGTCTTGCTGGGGATTGAAGGAAAAATCATTACTTGAATATTCATAGGTAATACAAATATGAATTTCTTACATTTATTATTATATTTTTTACTCAATTCTTATTTATCACATGATGACATGATATAAGCTGTGTGTCAGATATAGTTCTAAACATTTTCATAAATATTAACTTATTGGATCCTTACACGAACTCTTCTGGGTAGGTTCTATGATTTACCTTACAGATGAAGAAACCAGGGCCAAGAAAGATGAAATAAATTGCCCCAGGTCACACAGTTAGGGAGCAATAGAATTGGGAATCAAACTCAGACCATCTGTAGAGTCCCTAATGTTTATTGTCATTCTGCCCTGCGGTGTGGTGACTAGTGAATACAGGCAAAGAGAGAGTTTGATGGCTCATCGTAGCTGCTAACTTGATTTCACTTATTTTCTTTATGATGTCCAACATCTGGGCAGCTTAAAGTTTAAAGATTGCTCAGGTGCTGAAAATGTTCTCAAGCATATAAAAGTCTGATGGTGCAGATAACTTGAAAACCCTCCAGCTACAAACACCAAGAATTGCTCAATAAATTATAACTAACATCCTTATAAATGCATGGCTGAACTGCCCAGAAAGGTAGGGAAATTGCCTTGGGTCAGAAATGAAGAAGAGACTGGAAATCAGAACAGTAAACTGCGGAGCGGACACAGTGTCTGCCAGGGCGGAGGTGGGGGGGCGGGGGCAGTGAGGTGTTTATCACATTTGATAACACAGGGGCTTGACGTTAATAGCAGTACATGGAGAGAGAGAATTGGGACTGAGAGCCCCATCTTTATAGTGCTAGCCCTGCAGGATGAGTGAGGATTCAGGCAAAGGGAAGTCTCAAAAGTCGTGGGAAGAATTATAAATTTATAGAACCACTCTGGAGAGCAATGTGACAACATCCCGTGAATTTGAATGTGTGCGTCCTTATGACAGAGCAATTCCTTTGCTAGGTTTATATGTTGAGGAAGCTCTAGGCCATGGGAAAAATCAGATATGGATGAGAGTTTTATTGCAATGTTGTTTGCATTAGTCAAAACTTGGAACAGGAGAGTGGATAAATGAATTGTGCTGTATTTGTTTAATGGAATGCACGGAGCAGTGAAAATCAATGTACTATAGACATGTATCATCAGGGGTAATTCTCAAAAGCTTCACATTTGTGAAAAAGAAAGACAAGCTGCAGAGTATTTGTGGCTTTAAAGCTAAGAGCTGAAATGTAGAGACTCAGAAAGAAAGAAAAAAAAAAAAAAGTAATTCTTAACCTCAAGACAGAGACCAAAAAGGGCTTCTCTCAAAAATGAAAGCCACACCAACATTGCAGATGTAACTGGCTTCTATTTGGCCCAGTATCTACCTTGCAGACCAAACCTTTAAAACAGGTCCAGAATATGGCAAGAGAGAGAGAATGGTGGCTTTATTAAGTAGGAAATATTCTCGTATTCTCATCTATTTCACCAAAATTCAAATCAACTCACTCCCTCTGTAACTCTGCTTTCTTTCTATGCTACATCTTCGCCTCTGTCTGGCCTCACCAAGTGTCTCCCATTTCCTGAATCTACACATATGCCATGGTTTTAAACTCACTCAAAGTCATTTAACTTCCTTTTGCTTTTAAACTTGTGTCTTTAGCCCATCATGTTGTCCATCAAATAAAGGCTCCTTTTTAACCATCTGTTTATAACGGTGTGTCTGTGTTATAGCAACATTTTTTTCTGTTACAATTAAATAAACAAAAACTCAGCAGGAGTCTGAGGACTGTGAAGCCAACAAAATTTAATAGTTATTGCTATTTCTTAAATAACATCATTACTGAATTATAATCCACACACCAAACAATTCACCTATTTAAAGCATACAGTTGAATGGTCACAAAGTTGTACAACCAACAGCACAATAAATTTTGGGACATTTTCATCACTCCTAAGAGAAACCCCAAGTAGAAGCATAAACTATTTGGTGTTTTATGATCGATTTCTTTCATGTAGAACAATGTTTTCAAGGTTCATCCAAGTTGTAGCTTGTATCAGTACTACATTTTTAAATAGATTTTATTTATTTATTTAAGAGAGAGAAAGAGAGCATGAGAGTGGGGAGGGTCAGAGGGAGAAGCAGACTCCCCCCTGAGAAGGGAGCCTGATGCGGGACTCAATCCTAGGACTCCAGGATCATGACCCAAGCCAAAGGCAGTCGCTTAAACAACTGAGCCACCCAGGTGCCCAGTACTACATTTATTTTTATCACCACATCATATTATATGGTATGGTCACACCACATTCAATTTAGTCTTTTATTGGATAGTGGATATTTGAGTATTTGGATTATTTTGGCTTTTTGGCTATTATGAATGTTGCTGTTATGAACCTTCATGTATAAGTTTTTGTGTAGTCATATGTTTTCATTTCTCTTGAGTATACACCTAAACATATAATTACTGGGTAGTATAATTCAGCATTTAAACCTTTAAGACTGTTTTGTAAATTGGCATTATCATTTAAGTACACACCAGCAATGTGTGAGGATTCCAGTTTTTACACATGTTGGCCAACACTTGTTATTATCTATTTTTGTAGTTTTAATATAACCATGCTTTTGGGTGTAAGTGGTATCTCACTACAGTTTATCTATTTTTCTCAAATAATCATGTTAGTTACCTCTTCATTTGCTTATTTGCCTTTGTATATCTGCTTTGGAGAAATGTCTGTTTAGCTCCTCTTACCATTTTTTAATTGTTATTTATCATTTGTCATTTTTGTCATTGAGTTTGTCATTTTTGTCAAACTCAATGTCATTTTTATTATTGCCTATTTGTCATTTTTACTGTTGAGTTTTAAGAGTTCTTTATATAGTCTAGATACATGTCCCTTATCAGCTATATGACTTGAAAATATTTTCTCCCATTCCATGGGTTGTCTTTTAAATTTCTAGGTGGTCTTTGCTTCAAAAAAGTGTTTTTGATGACATATAATTTACCTATTTTTCTTTGTGCTTTTAGTGTCATATCTGAAAAATCATTACTTAATCCAATGTAATGAAGATGAATACCTTTTTTTCTTATAAAAATTTTTTAAAGATTTTATTTATTTGAGAAAGAGAGAGTGTGTGCACAAGAGAGTATAAGTGAGAGGAAGGGCAGAGGGAGAAGGAGAAACAGACTCCCCTTTGAGCAGGGTGCTGGACCTGGGGCTCAATCCCAGGACCCCGAGATCATGACCTGAGCCTAAGGCAGATACTTAACCAACTGAGCCACCCAGGTGCCACTTCTTACAAGTTTTTTAAAATTAATTTCTCCTTCTCTTTCTCCTTCTCCTTCTCCTCTCCTTCTTCTTCTTCTTTTTCTTCTTCTCCTCCTCCTTCTCCTCCTCCTCCTCCTCCTCCTCCTCCTCCTCCTTCTTCTTCTCCTTCTTCTTCTTCTTCTATTAGAGAGAGAGAGCACAAGTGGAGGGGGAGAGTCTTAAGCAGGCTCCATGCTTAGTATAGAACCCAACATGGGTGTCAACTTCAGATCCTGAGATCAGGACCTGAGCTGAAATCAAGACTTGGATGCTTAACAGACTGAGACACGCAGGAGCCCCTTTCACACTGTTTTGACTGTTGCAGAGCTTTGTAGTAAGTTTTGAATTCATAAAGTGTACCTTCCCAGGTTGCTCTTCTTTTTTTTCAAGATTGTTTTTGTTATTCTAGGTTTCTTGCATTTCCGTATGAATTTTAAGATCAGCATGCCAATTTTTAAAAAGAAGCCAGTTGGAATACTGATGGGAATTGTCCTAAATCTGGAGATCAGTTGAGGAGGATTACTATTTTAACAGTATTAAGTCTTCTGATTTATGAAGACAAGATATCTTTCATTTTATTTAGTCCATCTTTAATTTCTTTCAAAATTTTTTACAATTTTCAGAATATGTTTTACACTTTTTTAAATTAAATATATTTATGTTTTACTCTTTTTGATGCTGTTATAGTTGTTGTATTCATCCGTTTTTGAGTTGTTTATTGAAAATATATGGAAATACAATTGGTTTCTGTTTGTTGAGCCTCAATCTTGCAATCTAGCTGATAAATTAATTTATTTATTTCATAGATTTTTTTTTTAAATGGATTCCTTGAGATTCTACATGTATAAGATCTGTCATCTACAAATATAGTTTTTGTTCCTTGTTTTCCGATTAGGATAAATTTTCTCTCATTTTCTTTTCTAATTATGCTGCTAGAACTTCTAATACAATGCTGAAAAGAAGTGGTTAGATGTTATTATTTTTTTTTAGGCTGTGTTTCTCTCCAATTTTTTTTTTTTTTCTTACTTTCTTACAACTAGTGGCAACTAGTGGTAAAATAAAAGAGCTTGTTTCTTTTCTTCTTAGAAGCAGTAAGGAAGGAGTGAGTTGGAGGAAATCAAACACTGTCCTATAACTACTGACTGGGAACAACTAAAAGGGAGAAAGAGAAGTTGTGATTATTAGCAATATGAAGGAAAGAGAGCAGATGGGTCTCATGCCTCTTCCAGGAACCAAAAAGAGTATAGAAGACTGGTCTGGGCCTGAAACATGGTCTTGGGAATTAACAGCATGAAAGTTTGTGGAGGTTTCTTGTTAAAATATAAAGCTTATTCTTTTTAGAATATATATATATCAACTTACATGTAGGATTATCACACAGTCAAGAGTTCATTAATATAGTTGGATCTCAAAGCTTTGGCTGGAGGAAAAAGTTCATTAAAAAAAAAAAAACTAAAAAAAAACCCCACCCTAACTTTCTGTCAGTTGTTTTTATATAATTCACGTACAACAAAAATCAAATTCATCAGTGTTGGGTATTAAATGATCTACATACGTCTTATGACACAAGGGAATACTATATATTGTTTTAAACCAGGGCTAGGCAGCTTATGTTATGTTAATTTTTCTTTGAGTTTGGTAATGAATATGTGTCATCTAGTAAAAATTTAAATATATTAAACTGTCAACAATAGCATCCAAGTTGGGTTTTTTTTTTTAATCTATATTCCTTCCTTTTTGTTTTTAATATTGGCATTTAAAATCTGTTAAAATATTAAATTCTGACCAATACACATATATCACTTTGAATCTCTTAATTCTTCATAAGGAGCAGAATGATGAAATGGGAGATATTAGAGACTAAGGCCTAAGATTAATGAGAAAAAATCAGTTTAGTTTTTTTGGCTAGTCATTGCTTACCTTTAAAATGTAAAAAGAAAGAGAGGGAAATATGGATTATCTCTGAGATATTTCCCAGCATAATCAAGAATAATACAGTTGATATTACTGAGTACTTACTCCTTGGCAAGGCAGTGTGCTAAGTGCTTGACATTCTCAGGGAACCTCACAACAACCCTACAATAAAGGTCTATTAGTATTGTTGATTGTATGTCTGAGGCAGATGAGGCTTAAAATCTACTAGAACCAGGATTCAAATCCATGGAAGTCTGCTCGGTGTTCTTTTATGAGATGGTGGGTCGGATGTGTCCACAGGTGCAGACAGAGGGGAGGCTCAGGAAAACAAAGATGATTATACACACAAGTCCTCAAGACTAGAGGCAGGCAGACCACACGGGACCACATGGGGATGGATGCCTTAGGGTGGAGAGGAGGCAGAAAGGAAGAGCAAAGGGAAAACCAAGGCTAGAATATTTATGGAGGTTTCCAAGGAGAAGTCAAGGCAGGGCCATGTGAACGGTTTAGGATCGGCCAGTTTCAATAATTTCCTTGGGCTCTGAGTTATACTGAGGGTCCTTAGATGACTGGTAGCTGGCCTTTGGATGATTAAGGCAGAGGCATACTGCCTCCTGGGGGTACGTGCCAGACTGAGAAGGTCCGGCTCCCAACTGGTTAGTTTGCATATCAAAAGCAAGCTTCTGCTGAGAGGCTGAGCTCTTTGTTACCTGGAAATGAATGGGCTAGCCCAGAGTTGGGCCGCTCACCCCAGCCTGAAAGGTTTTTAAGATGACAAAAATACCATAATATGAAGAAAATTAAAAAAAAATATAAACAATGCAAAGTCTAACTCCAAGCCCATATTTTTTAAACATTCTCCAATATGGCCTCTTTTATTCTAAAACATGTAGTGAGAAATTACCAAAAAATTATATTACAATGTTCAAACTCATATTTCTTCCTGTTGTTGAAAAATATGAGTTGATCAGTTGCATTACAAGTACATTAAAAGATATTTTCCTAAAGATTTTGCTTATTTATTTGAGACAGAGAGCGAGAGGGAGTGAGCACAAGTGGGGAGAGGATCAGAGGGAGAGGTAGAATCAGACTCTCTGCTGAGCAGAGAGATTTTATTCAGGGCTCCATCCCAGGACCCTGAGATCATGACCTGAGCTGAAGGCAGACACTTATCTGACTGAGCCACCCAAGTGCACTTAATGGATATTCTTCCAGATAGAAATAGCTTTGAAAATAAAAATGTTACAAAAACAAGAGATAATTGAGGTGTTAATGGGTATTCAAAGCATTCAACTATAATTGAAACTGATGCTGAGAAATAAAATGAAAGAGCACATGCTTTGGAATAAGATAGACTTAGATTTGTATTTTGACTTTTCCGTCAACTAGTATATGTTATCAAACAGCTTTTGGCCTTGGTTTCCTCATATGTAAAATGCATGGTGATAATGACAGGTGATCAAGGTCACACAGTTGTCAGTATATAGCTGACCCATAGTTTAACCTCAGGTTTGACATCAAAGCCACTTTAACTACCTTTGAGAAATGGGCACTCTAAAGGAAACAAAAAATGTCAAAAGATACTTAAACTTATACATAGCAAAAACAAACAAACAACCCAAACAAAACCACCACAACAAAACCAAACCCCCCCCCAAAACTTGTAGGTAGTAATTAAAATACTGAACAAATACAGAGAGAGACCATTTACTCTGGGGAGAGATAGGACTCATATTATAAAATTTAGTCTCGCATATTTTCATTTTATAAGCTGCCTGTCTTTTACTACCTAATTGTAACTTTTTACTGGAGGGAGACTATTTTGAAATGAAGTATCAGTGAAATGTAGATGGTTTGACTTATATCTTTGTTGTCTGTTTGAATTCTGAAATATTCTTATTGTCATTGCTTCATTAAGACTCCAAGTTTTTGCTATAATGCCGTTTCATTAAAGATAATGAAATGAAAAAAAAAGATAATGAAATGAAAAGGAGAAAAATTTTCTTCTTCTGACAATCTTTTTTTGAGCAAAACAGATTACATGAATCAGTATATGCTGAGAGTAAGGAATAATTTTCCCAAGGTATAGGAAATCTTGGGTTCTCTGGCAGTGGTTTGATAATAAAATATGTCTAGGAATATGACTGTCAGTGGCATGCATTTACAGACAAAGGGATCTGAAAAAATATTTTAGAAACAGATGTAGCAGAAAACATTTGTCATCAGTTGTAGTCAATTGGTTTTTCTTCGACCACTGACAGTTGTTTCAGGCCTGCACTGGAAGATGAACAACATGCTTTAAGAAGAAAAAAAAGTAAAAGACAAAAGTGAGAAACAAAGAAAGTGGCAAATTGAAGAGGCTAAAAAATACATAAAGGCAAATCAGTGTTGCTATCTGACTGAAACACAATATTTAAGTACTTACAAATACTTAGAATCTTGAACAAAATCAATCGGATGTTATTATGCGTGTAAAAAGGGGATTTAAACATAAAGAGATTGAGGACCTGGTTATTAGATATGCTTCATGGTTACCTAATGAATTACCAACATTTTATTCTTTTATTTATTTACTAAAGATTTTATTTATTGATTGATTTTATTTGTAGTGAGGGAAGAGGGAGAGATGGAGATAGAGAATCCACAAGCAGACTCGCAGTGAACACAGAGCCTGACTTGGATCCCAGGACCCTGAGATCATAGCCTGAGCTGATATCAAGAGTCTGGTGTTTAACTGACTGAGCTACCCAGGGGTCCCTATTCTTCCTTTTTAAAATTCATTTATTCTTTCATTTGTTCATTCATTCATTCATTCAGTTTTTAATTTCCTAATCCTCCCAGGCAAAATTAGTAGGTTTAGCTGCTGTTCCTCATGACCTTATCATAAATCTTTTGTGTTAGATATCTAGACAGTCAGTGTGATCCTGTTTGTGGAAGCTTAGCGGTATCCGTAGACATCACAAAATTCTCTCTCGGGACCAAAACCATCTGGAGGACTGGAGGCGGGGTATTATCTATAGGAAATGGGTCAACATTTGCTTTGGAAGGAGAGTATTTTAGCAAAAAAAATTGTCATCTTTTTTTTTTTTTCCAATTTAAATCCACTCTAGGCGATGGTGGGTCTGTAACCCAAGCAATGTGAGTTCACTCCCTGGTGAGTCACGGATAAACCAGGTGGAATTATCACATGAAGTAAACTTTATTCACAAGTAAGGAGATCACAGGGAATGACTTCCATAGCTATGACTCCCTGAGCAAGAGTTAATAGGTTCTTTTTGTTTAGGGTTAGGATGAATACTTAGGCAGGGGAGCATTAGGATCAAACATAGAGGCAGGCATAAGGAGGAAGGAAAGGAAACATGCCGGGGCACCTGGGTGGCTCAGTCATTAAGTGTCTGCCTTCACTTCTGGTTTTGATCCCAAGGTCCTGGGATAGAGTGGGCTCCTGCTCTATGGGAAGCCTGCTTCTCCTTCTTCCACTCCCCCTGCTGTATTCCCTCTCTTACTCTCTCTCTCTCTGTCAAATGAATAAATAAAATCTTAAAAAAAAAAAAAAAAGGAAACATGCCTATGCATACATTCTGTTATGTAAATGAGGCTTGTGCTCCTCCTTTGGCAGATTTTAGTATTAGAATGAGGTAAATTAGCTGTCATTCTAGAGGTCACTCCATAGTCCCTCTGAGCAGGTATGAGTCAGGGTTTAGGCTCAAACTCATCTGGGTGGTCTGGGACCCTGGAGGTCTTGTTAAGGGCATCGCTAATCACTTGAGGGGTGGTTTTGGTTTTCATTTGCCTGAGTTAAGAGATAAGCTAGAAAGAAGAACTTCAGGAAAAACGAGGGACAAATGTTGGTAAATATAAGCAAGTGGGCTGTAAAGGTCAGGTCTTGGGGTCTAGCTGGTGACAGTTTCACTAATTCTGGTAAAATGTACCTTTAACGTTTAGTGCTGGGGTTGTTGAGATAGGCTGCATGACTGAGAGTTAGTTGGCATTTCCAGAGATGCATGTTTGAGAACTAGGTCCCATGTTACTTACTCCTTGAGAGCTAGATGGGTGTGATCCTGTTCTAGGGAGAGTGCCTTGTTCCCCAGGGTGTACAAGTAGAATTGTTTCTCCTTCCCAAGTCATCTTTTGTTTGCTTAGTTGCTCTTATTTTCTCCTTCTTTTCAATAAATTCAGTATCATGTTATAGTACTCTGTAACATTTTTCATTGTTGAAGTTTTTGTTTTTGTTTTTGTTTTATTCCTAACAAACACTCTCACTAATTAGGATGAAAAATCAAGAGAGCATCGTTTTGGAAATTACAAGCAGAAAGTGTGTCAGAGTTAACAGTTTATTGATGATTAATATGAAAGTTATCTACACTGTTTGATATCTGTAGATTTCCTTTAAGTGATTCATAATGTAATCCAAATAAACAAGTGATAAAAAGATATTGACATAAAGTGTTTCAGATGATAATTGCTCATAAATATGCTGCATACTAAAAATTAAATATTAAAACCTAATATTTAGAAGTGGAGATTAAAGACAGAGAAATGTCACTTGAGAAAGCTGGATGGCCGGGCTTTATAAACTGGCGGCATCACTTGAGTTCTGTAGGTCTGGTTAAGTGATAGTAATTAGTGCGGTTAGAATCAGTCCCAATGTGATTATCATTACTCAAAAGCACGAGAGACACATACAAGCCAGTTTGTCAGTGTATTCATTTAGTATGCAGCCAGAAAATTACCATTGCTATCTTTCCTTATACTACCTCTTTTTCCATATAAACACACTAGGGAAATAAAATTAGTCATCAAAACACCTCTCTGGCAAGGAGCGCCTGGGTGGCTCAATCAGTTAAGTGTCTGACTCTTGAGTTCAGCTCAAGGGCTAGATTGAGGACCGTGAGACTGAGACCCGTGTGGGGCTCCGTGTTCAGTGGGGAGTCAGCCTGAGGACTCTCTCTCTCTCCCTCTCCTGCCCCCTCCCTGGCTCGTGAGTGTGCACGCACACACACACACACACACACACTCACTCTCAACCTCTCTCTCTCTCTCTAAAATTAAAAAAAAAAAAAAATCTTTAAAAAAATGCCTCTTGGCCAAAATGAAAAGGGAAGTGTTATGCCTGGAACTTTGGTAGTCGAGGCTTTGGGAGGCAGAATAGTTGTATTTAAATATGGACTCTGCTACTTACTAGCTGTGACCTTCTACAAGTTACTTACCTTCTGTGTGCCTCGGTCTCCTCATCTGAAAAAAATGGGAGTAATAGTAGTGTCTACTTTATGACATTGTTTTGAGAATTAAATGAGTCAGGGCAGTGGATAAAGAGCTTGAAACAGTACCTGGTACACAGTAAGTGCTATATATGTACTCATCATTTGCATTAGTTGTGAGAGGTATTTCAGGCTGAAATGAAGGAAACTCTCTGACCACCATCATCCCCTTAATGGACAGATTACTCATATGTGCTGGGTCTCATAGCTTTCTGTCTTGTAGACAGGCCTAAATAATCACCCACAATTCCTATTGCCTCCCATTTTCTAGGCTTCGAATTTTTCTTCCCTTATTATAATTGTTTTATGTAAACAATTGAGTAGATCATTTTATATTATAATCTACACTTATCCTACAGCTCTCTTTTTGCATCTAGAATACCTTCTTTTAATTAAGGGGACTATAATACCCTGTTCCAATGCTTTGATTAGCAAGATATCCCTTCTACCTGTGATATCTTCAGGTAATTGTTTCAATACAGTTGATGTGAATTTTGCAAGTCTAAGTCTCAGGGAATTGATAATAATGATGGAGATAATGTTGATGATATGGTGACAATAGTAACAATATTAGCAGTACCCTTTATTGAATCTTTACTATGTGTCTGGATTTACATTAAGTGCTTCCTGTGTTAACTCATGTAATCTTCATGATAAACTGATGAACTAAGTACTATTTATCTCCAGTTCAGAAATGAGGATACTGAGGACAGAGAGGCTAAGAAGCTTGTGAAAATTACATGGTCAGTAAGTAGCAAAGCCTAAATTCTATCCCATGTTAGAACTCCAAGGTCAGTATTCTCAATGATCATGCTTGATAGGCTCCCGAAAAAGTCCTGCCCTTTCAGCTGAATTTGAACTACTGGCTGAGTAAACAAGAAAACACATTCTAAAATTTCCTGAGGAGCTACTGAAGAGATAATCAAAATCACGGGACACTTAAATGACCCTTCACAAATACACAGATATGAGGTCTCATGCTAATCACACATCTAACACTATGTTGAAATTAGTATCTTCATAACAACATAACTATGTTGAAATTAGTACTTCATAACATTGTATCTTCATATTACATACTATAATATATATAATGATAATAAATATTCTTTCATTAGCATTAAAATGTACCTAGGCATCATCTGAATCGCTTCCTGAGATATATATATGTATACATATACATATATATATATATATATTCAACTGTTACATAGTGGGATACTCTGTATATATAAACCTTCTCTCTATATATACATATACAGAGTATCCCACTATGTAACAAACATATATATATATAGAGAGAGAGAGAGAGAGAGAGAGAAGGTTTACATATACAGAGTATCCCACTATGTAACAGTTGAATGTGGTTTATACCATAATTATCATTCATTTTTGGCAATTCAGACTTGGAAATCTAAATACATTTGGAAAGTCTGTCACTCAGGACAATTCCATGTCCCCACTGTACTGCTTCATCTCTTCTAGAACCTCCTTTATTTCAGTCTTGGAGACAACCTTTCCACCCAATAGCTCAAAAATAAAAGTCCTGGATTCTCTGTGAAGATATTTGTACCTGTTTGTTATAAAGTAGAAAAGTGAAAGAGATACAAGAAAGGGGCACATATGCAACTTGTATAAATTTCTCTGCCTGTTGATTTTGTTATTTAATAAACTTCAAGGGATTACATTGCTAATACTTCCTAATTAGGTCAATGGGCTTTCACCATTGTTCTCTTGTCTCATCAAAAATCATTTGTTTAAGGAGTAGTGCAAGGTATCTTACAAACAGAGTTAGACAAGAGCTTTAGTACATTCTATAAACTGGATTCAGTATATTTGTAAATTATGCTGACAGGCACTCCTATAACACAATGAGGTCAAAACAATCTCACTGAAAATGGCCTTTTCATGCTGTACTCAAGCCAAAAAAAGGAAAGGGATCATAAAAGCACCATATTATGTGTACATAAGAAAGTTGTAAATTCAATCTAAGACAATGGATGTTTTTCGGCTAATCTTAAAGGGACTAAATGAAATAAATTCTTTAAATGTATAGCAACAGGACGCTAATTAAAGATGTATTTATAAAGAACCTACTGTATGAAAAAATACTATGTTACAAGCTATTAAGTATAAGAGAATTATTAAGATACAGTTAATGATTTTAGTGGGTTTGCAACTCAAAAAAGGGATCAGGATATGCATACAATTAAATGGAACAAAACCAAATGTAAATGACATGTGTTTGAGATAAAGTTTAGCCTGAAAGAATATAACTAGATTGACTAGGTCTACCAAAACTTAGTTTACTCATTCAGCTGTTATTTATTGAGTACCTACTAGGTTCTCTTTTCACTAAGGGACACTGATATCTGCAAACTAAATTCTTAACTACTTTTCAGGGTACAGGGCAGAGAATGGAAATAGTGTCTGCTTTGAAGTTAGAAAAACCTGAATCAAAACCCTATCAACTACTCATTGGGTGACTTGGGCAAATAATTTATAATCTCTTAGCTTCATTGCAGAAATTAGAGGATTATCTTTGATTCTCTCTTCCAACTTCATCCTATGTATAGTTCATCAACAAATTAGTCTTTAAGTATTTCTTGGATACATTCCATTGTCTCCATCCCCATATCCCTAATCCTAAGTTTGGGTCTCCTGATTGCTTATGGATTCTGCAAACCAAATTGGCTTTCTATCTCAATATCATTCTTTTTAATCTATCATGAATGTTGTAACCAGAGCAATCTTCCCAAGACTTATACCTCACCACAACACTCCTTGGCTCAAAATTCTTTAGTTGATTCTCATTGTGCAGAAGATGTAAGTCTACATGTCTTAATAAGGCATTTAAGATTTATTAATGAGTTGAACTCTGCTTACATTTTAACCTCAAACAACAGTCTTCCTCCATGTAAACCCTACATGTCTTTAACCACCAGCCTGTTTTGTGCTCTGTGTCTTTGCAAATGCTACTTTTTAATGACAAAGCCTGAAACATTGCCCCCATCCACACCCCACCAATCCCATCTGGAAAACTTAAAAATTTTAGTCTTCCTTTAAGACTTTGCTCAAACACCACCTTCTCTGTGGAGAATTCCTCGAGAATCTTGGTAAAGGTAATTTTTCCATCATCAGTATGTGCACAACATGTTTTATATAACTATATTAGCACAATGCATTCAAATATCATATCTGTATATATGCCAATTGCCTCGACAAGACTGAACACCGAAGAGCAAAGACAAGGCTTTTCACCTTTGAATCCTCAGCCCTAACGTAACATCTGCCATGGAGAGACTGTGGAATAAATATTTATTGTAATAATCAAGTCAAGTTTGGGAATCCGTGGAGGGAACCAAGAAATGCTTGGTAAAGGAGGTGGCATGTAAAGTTGGCCTTGAAAAACTTCTGAAATAGTTTCTTAATTTTAAAAATGTAATTTTGGGATGTTCTGTGTTTTAACATGCATAATGTATATATCTTCATGATTCTTTCTTTAATATGTGTGTTTTGCGAGTAAATCTTTGTTTCTTCTATTTAAGGCCCAAGGTGTAGTGGCTCTGAGTTTGATGAAGACTGTGTATGTTCATTATCTGATTTAAAGAAGCACCTTCCTCATGTCTTTTGGAAGAAGTTATCACTCTGATTCTCCAGGACAATGTGGTATCAAAAGTACTTGAATTTTTAGTTGGGTCATAGATACACCATACCCTCTAGCAAATAAAAATGTTGATATTCAGTATGTATATTTAATTTCTCCTGAACATCTTTAAAAATATATAAGTATGCTTTTGATCCATAATGGAAAATACATGACAACCCTATGCACCTCAGTGCTATTCAATTAATTCCCTCTGGGCAGATGACCCACCTCGGATTGTAAAAGTAATAACTGAGGGATCATTTCATCCCAAATCATGTGTGATTCAAGTTGTCAGTGATGGATAAGCTCTTAGGTATTCTGGCAGATTTCTTATGTTTCCACATAAGTAGATCTGTTTAAGCAGTCCTACGGAAGGAAAAACCAAACCAAAACAAAACATTGATACCAATAAAGGAGTTATGAATTACAGAAATCCAGAACACAGTGAGAAAGAAAAATAAACCTATAATGCGGCAGTCTGCTTTAGGTACAACTATTCATTTCATTCTAAACCTTCATATTTACCAACACATATCTTAACTTTGGTAGCACTTCATGGTTAGAAGCCACGGAAATCGTCTTTGGAGACCTCAAGAGTTTCTCAAGAGAGCTCTGTGAAGAAACCTCTGCGGTTTGTCGATCTTCAGCTCGGGAAATCCCCGCATGGTAAGAAAGGTATTGACTAAGCTTGAGGATCTCCTGAAGTGTCTAGAGGAAACATTTTTAAGTGGAATAGAGTGGTAGCATCTGGTGTATATCTACAGACATATAAGCACAAAGACATGTGGATTGTAATCCACATAATTATATGTGAATCAGCAATTCCAGTTTGGAACCGAGGGCTGGCTCACTATTTTACCCCTTCTTCCTGTCAAAAGCTGAAGTACAACCTTTGGGTGTGTACACTTGGGGAGTCTGCAGCTGGGTTCTCAGCCTCTAGCTGCGCGTTGACTTGCTCCAGGCCAAGCCAGACATTCTCAAAGAAAGCAACCTCATTTTAGCGGCCCCCCCTCAGACCCACGCGCCTTCTCATAACTCTGCCTTTCTCGGATTCTGAGCTCGCGGGCGCAGAGCACGAGGTGCCCGAGGACAAGTTCACAGGGGGCGCCGGGGACGACCCTTTTCCAACAGCATTTGTAGCTGCCAAGAGTAGCCAACAAGCACCAGATTTATGAGCACTTTGAAAGAAGCACCTTCACCATTGGCTTTTTGAGCGGCGCTGTCGCTAGGGAGCGGCGGGCAGGGCGAGCACAGCCCCGGGAGAAGCCCAGGCTGTTTGTTCCCGTAACCCGGGAGAGAGGACGCACACAGTCGGGCGCGCGGACACACACGCACGCACACGCACGCTCGCGGCGAGTTCGAGCCCCGCGGCCCCCTGACCGCCCGAGGGCGCCCCCCGCGCCGCGCCAGGCGGAGCAGAACCCGCCTCCTGGTTCCTGCTGCTGCCGCCCAGAGGAGAGAGGAACCTGCAACCTCTGCCTAGAATTTCCCCTGGCGCGGCGGGCAGCGGAGAGCGGCGGAGGTGGGCGCGAGGAGGGAAACGCGATGAATGAGTTCTCCCCTCGCCTCGGAGTTGACTGAGTTGGCGGCGCCGCGCCCGGGCTTCCGGCTCTCGGCGCCCCACGCGCTCTCGGCTCCCGGGGCTGCAGCCCACGCCCGCGGCCCGGGCTCTGCCCGCCGCGCGGGGGGAGCCGAGGCTCCGAAGCTCCTGTCCCGGCTCCAGTCCGGGGGAAAAAGGAGGGCTGTCCCCTGGCCGAGGCGCACGGCCGCGCTATTTTCCTGCACTCTCCCCGGCCCCATCTGTCTCTCCATGGCGTCTCATCAGCAATCCCGGATCCAGGCTTACCTGGAGAAGAACAAGATAGGTCCCCTGTTTGAGGTAAGGCGCTGTGGATGAGGGCGGTCCCCTTTGTGTTTGGGGGAAGGGGTTCAGAACACCCAGAGGAAGGAGGGGTAGTGAAAAAATGCGCGGGAGGAGGCGGACGTGTGGCATTCGCTTTGGCCAGTCCAGGTGTCCTGGAACGCCGCCGAGCGGGCACCTCGCTGGTTACCTGGGCGCAGACAGGTGAGCAGGAGAGGGCCAAGCCTTAGTCTGGCACGGGAAGTTTGAGTGGTTTGAATGTCCTGCATCTCGCAGCCTCATGCACAGGACACGGGACAGGCTGAGACGGATAGATGCACACACTTAGACTGTTATACACATGCACACTTTCTTCCTGGAATTTACACTGTATTGCGTGTTGGATTTTTTTTTTTTTTTTGGTTGGGGGGGGGGGGAATGTGGTCAGTAGTAGAACCCAGAAAGCTGGAGTCGCTTAGCAATGGGAAGGAATATGGTTAACTGGGAGAAAACTGAACTGGTAAAGAGTAAGCTTCGGTAGGTGCTGGCGCGTTGAATGAAATTGTCAAACTGAGACGCTGACATTGATGTCTGGATGAAAGGAGTCTTTGCATTGCAGACCCTACATGTGTTAGGTAGAGAAAGGGGCGGAGAAAGATTCAGGAAAAGCATACACGAATTTATGAGAAAAGACATGTAGCTCTGAGCTGCTTCCTCTCGCCATCAAAGAATTGATGACAGAAATACAGTAGGAGAAAGGAAGAGCGGGAGGACGTGAGAAAAAGGACGCGAGACTGAACCCGGCGCTGGCAAAGCGTCCCGCGGGTAGCCAGGGCGCTGGGCAGATGCTGGTGCCTGTGGGGAGGGACGCCCACTATCCTTTCCCATTCCGGTTCAGCCGTCCAGCTGGGCACTGATAGGAGACGATCGGACGTGGGAGGGTCAAGATCCCCCATACCCAGCAAAAAAAGCAGTTATGCTCCTCATCGAGGGTTTATGTGTCCGCGGCGTCGGAATAAGGCTGGAACGCTCAAGGGGCAGAGATAGAGAACCGAGCTGTTTTCCTAGTACTGAAAAGAGAATAACTGCAGAGAAAAAAAACAAGGCGAAATAATGCCGTAGTAGAAAAGGGAGAGGCGAAGAGGGATGTGATCAGATATGGGAAGGATGGGTTTCAGATAACTAAGATTTGCAAGATTTTAAGTTTTTCTGCCCAACTTTAAGTTAATGTTGTACTATCTAAAGAGATACGGCCATTGTTTCAACTGAAACTCATTGTTGTATAGAGTCATAAAGTCCTATAATGCATGCCTTGATTCTTCTTTCATCCCAAAGTGTTACCAGAGGAAGTCTATATATAAAAGCAATGTAGAATTACTGGCGCGACTAGATTGTTTTTCTTTAGTCTAATGGTTAGAGACTATACATAATTCTATCTATTAAAAGCTGAAGCATAATAACACTTTGTGACACAGTGTATTCGTTGTGTCAAAAGAAACATTAAAAGAAATACTTTGAGATTGTGTCTGCTCCCCTAGAATATAAAATACAATTTACCAGGGAGAACAAGGCAATTCTTTTAGTAGATTTATTAACTTATTTTAAAATTTAAGAGACTCTCTCCAAGCGATAATAATAGAGTTGGGCATATATGTAAACTTTCTACATAACTAGGAAATAAATCCAACTTGATTTTTATCAAGTGCTCATTAAAAAAAAAACTAGCTCACTTGATAATTCTGCATTGATGAATTTTAAATTATGGCAGAATTGTCTTATAAAATCATATGACCTCCTCACCAAAAATCAAACAATGACAAAATTATATGCTGTGTATTTTATTGATTTTTACAGGGGAAACATATTACTTACATCCCCATGAGCTTGGATTGCAGTGATGAGTAGTTAATTTTTGAGGATTGAGATGCACTTTAAATAATTGAAGGGAGAAAATAGGTACCTTCTGCTAAAAGCAGGTTCGTATGCAACAATTTTGATCATAAGAGAGCTACGTTTTTAATAGAATTCTACATACTTCTCAAAATTAGGAAATATCATTAGCTTGTAGCCCCCTCTCCTCATGCTAGAAAACCAGTGAAACTAATGTAAAATGGATATTGTTGTTCTGGCATTCTCCTCAAAGCTTCCAGGACTTTGGTCAATGGTTCTCATAAGAACTACTTTAGGAGATCAATCAAGGAGCATCCCAGAAACATGAATTTAGTAAGAAGTGGCAAAAATGATCATTACATATTTAATTCCTGGACTACATTTTAAGAAACAATATATAAATTAAAATCTCTTACCTATCACAGATTGAAATAGGTAACTCCCAAGTTTTGTTATCTGTTCTGTGTTGGGATTTTGTGTGTGTGTGCGTGTGCTGTGGCCTTGGAATTGGTGACATCAGCTTACTTTAGTTTTGAGAATATACAAGACCTGGTAATATGTTCCCTTTACATATTTTGTAAGGTAGGAAGGTTTTGTGAAAACTTTCTGGAGTAAGGCGCTTTAAAGAATCACATGAATATTGTTTAAAACAAAAAGTAAAGGTGGGGTGCCTGGATGGCTAAGTGGGTTGAGCCTCTGACTTCAGCTCAGGTCATGATTTCAGGGTCCTGGGATTGAGTCCCGCATCAGGCTCTCTGCTTGGCAGGGAGCCTGCTTTCTCCTCTCTCTCTCTGCCTACCTATCTACCTACTTGTGATCTCTCTCTGTCAAATAAATAAATAAAATCTTTAAAAAAAAAAAGTAAAGGTAACATATACTGGTTGAGAATACCTGTATCCTGCTGCTTTTACCTATATAGCTTAATTACCTAATTTAGTTACTTGGTTTATTTCTTAGCTTATTTCCTTTTTTATAACATTTTATCATGTGAGAAGCTTATAAAACTGTACACAGTGCTGTATTTTAAAAACTATTCTATATGAAAATTTATCTTGTTTCCAGGTGATTTAAGAGTATAAATTTATATTGCCTTTAAGTGATTTAACATGCTTTGAGGCATTAAAAAACCATGCCTAGAAATCATTGCATTAGAGTCTTGGGTAATGATATTTTAATCAAATACTATAAAGATGTAAGGTGGATAAGGTAATAATGACTTATACTCTACAACCTCTTTGAAATTTTTGTAAAATGGAATACTTTTAGTATTCTCATTGGCTTATTCAGGATGGGTGAGTAGTGAAGAGCCGAGGCATCAACCTATAAGGAATGCTGGGCATCACTTTAATAAATTAGAACTGTAATCCTATTTAATATAGATTTCCACATGTAATGATTTACTTAATTGCAAGATGTGAAATGGTTTGGCTTCCACCAAAGTACTGTATTTTGCAGCACAGATATTTGCAGCAAGATTCATGGTGCAAACACAAGACTTATCTCAGCCAACCACTTAATAGTTGAAGGACCTGACAGTCAAAAATTCTTAAACTGAATAATTAACTGGCATATATCTGTTTATGGGGATCAAGTGATCTATTTCATCTATATTGTAAGCAGTTAAACTTCATTCCCAAGAAATTATATGATGTGGAATGCTACAATAAGTTCCTTATTTTCAACATAGATAAGTATATACTTTTCAGTTTCTCCCATTTCCATGAAAGAAACAGAATAATTATTTGAATTATATTTGTTAGAAGGGTGCTTAGGGCAGTCATATATCCTGGTTTAGAAATGAGTGAAATCCTAAACTATTAAAAGACAGGATAATGGAGTCCCCATTAAATCTTAGAGAATATTAGATCTCTGTGTATTGGAGATGTGGCAAACGAAATTCACTACATTTCTCCAAATGTAGTCTGACCCACTCCAAGTAGAATGGAACCACTTTATCACCTCTGTTTACTTCACAGTACCTCTACTCACATGGGCTAAATTCATGTTAACCAGTTTGACATATATGTTATGAGGTGAACTCATGTCAAACAGGTGGTCAACCATCAGCCTGCTTCATTCATACTACTGCGCAGCTTGTTTTTCTCTGGTACCCTGCCCCACACTTTCCAGCCACATCTGCAACCTTGAATTCCACTTGGCCTGAAGATCACCAGGCAGTGGCCTGGCAGGATCAGGAGATTTGTTACATATGAGGTAGGGGGCTATTGAGAGAATAAGTAAATATATTGAAAATAATGCAAGACAGCTCTCTTGCTATTAGAAATGGGAGTCATAAATATAAAAAGGAAAACATGTAGAATGAACTCTGTGGTGTTCGATTGAAATTGGAGGTATTGGTGTATCTCATGACTTCATGAATAGAAATAGATATAAATGTAATAGAAATAAGTATAGATTTATATGTATTAATATATACATAAGTAGATACATGGTTGCCTGGGAATAGCAACACTTCAATAGCAATGAGCACACCTAGTGACCACATTTTACATACCATTCTCCATCAGGTTGAGGCAGGTATCCTTGGAGAAATGGTTGATTCTAGACTTGGGTCTGGGAAAGTACAAGATGAACCTGTACCATATTGTGTCAAGAACCAAGGAGATTGTCTAAGAATTATAGGAATATGTCAAAAGCTTGAAGTGGGTCCGCTAACTAAATCTGGGACAATTTGAGACTCAAAGTATGAGAGTAACATTTTGTCTTACTTATAAAATAGGACTATTTTATTACACTACAATATAATGGGATACATGAGTATATTCAACTTATGGGGAGAGGAGAAAGATTTACCTTATAGTAGAATACCAATTAATAAGAGTAGAATGGGAGATGGAATTAGAAAATCACTATTTGGCAAGTATTTAGCAATAATTCCGGCAAGAAACATTAATTGTTGCCAAAAATAATAGGTGAAAGTTGGAGGAAGAATGAGATGTTTATCTAATCTCTAGTATCTTTCCACATAGTAGTTGTTTATAATTACAAAGGGAAAAGAAAGCTGGTTGACAATACTTAACTCAAATGAAGGGAAAAACCAATAATGTGTGCCTCCAATGGATGCAATTAAAACAACATGATTTTGCTTCTTCAATATTTCTGCCAATCATGCATGACTTGAACTGAATAAAGAGAAAATATTTGATAAACCTGATAGGGAAATTCTGCTTTTCTCATGTTTTCAAAGATGTTAAGGTCTTGCAGGTTAAGGAAAGTTTCAGACTGATGGGACGAGTGCAAAATATAGTCCTAGAAATGATACTTTCACTAAGAAGGACATTCTTGGGAAAGTTTTGCAAAAGATGAATGCGGCCTTTAGGTGAATGAAGGATATCTGGAGTTATTTGTGCTGTTCATATATTTTTTCTGTAAGTTTAACATTATTTCAAAGTAAAAAAAATATTAAAAATAAAAATAAAGAAGAACATCTAGGAAATAAGTACTTACATATAGTTCACCCATTGAGTTTTCCTTAGACATCAAACAATGAATTTTGTTAAGAATCATATCAGTGGTTTATACATGAAAATCAATAAAGTAACAACCTATAATTTTGAGTAAAGAAAATTTACAATTCTGGTCAACTAAGCCTATGGATTTTCCTCTTTTTCCTCCAAAATTTTATTGAAATATCCACAAAAATCTTAAAAAAATAAATGCACAAGAATATTGGAGCAGAGGAAGGGTACTGAGACAGAGAGACAGTTTCTCCTTCTTTATAACAGAATCTCTTTATTATGAATAGTGATATCTCCTTTGCACCTATATATGGTGAAGTGGCATGGAGTCAATGATAAGTAGTGGAATGTTTGGAATTCCCTGGAAGGTGCCTTAAAATACTTAGACTTAGTTAGGACATGCTCTTCATATGCCCTTCCTCCTTCTTGTTGTCTAGAATGCCCCTTGTAATTCCTCCTTTGTACCTTTCCTTACTCCCTCCACCTCCCCAGGGAACAACTGGTCTCCTTTCTGTCACTATAGAATAGTTTTCTTTTTCTAGAGTTTTGTATAAATGAAACCATACACTATGTACTTTTTAGGGGGGACATACCTTCTTTCACTCAACATAATTGTTTTACAATTCATCCATGTTGTATCATGTATCAATAGTTTATTTCTTTTAATTGCTGAGTAGTATTCTGTATAGATGTATTTGTTTGTTTTTCTTGGATAAATGCCTGGTTTGGCTGGACCACATGGTAGGTGTAGGTTTAATTTTTAGGACATTAGCCACCAATTTTGAAAAGTGTATGAACAATTTGAACATTGTGTGAGAGTTCAAGTTGTTCCCCATTCTCACCAAAACTTGGTAGCATCTGTCTTTGTAATATTAGTCATTCTAATAGATTTGTGTGATCTCTCATTGTGGTTTTATTTTACATTTACATTGTGGCCCCACCATTAACCCTACCATGTGAGACCAGTGTCAGTGGGGACCATCTGGGAAGCCTGGCTTCTCTTACCCCTGGCAATAATGAGATATACCTCTCCTTCCCCACTGGGGCCATGTCAGAGGAGGCCTAGAAAAGGGGCCATTGCTGAATGGTAACGAGGCCACTCCTCCAATGAAATCCATGCCAAGATACATTATAATTAAACTTCTGAAAAAAAAAAAAAGACAAGATTTACCTTGAAAGCAGCAAGAGAAATGAAATACCATACCTCTACAGGAAAAACAATTTGACAGCAGATTCTCATCAAACCTGTAGATATCAGGAGGCAGTAGCACAACATTTTTTTAGGTGCTAAAATAGGAACCTAGAGTTCTGTACTCAGAGAAAATATCCTTTAGAAATGAAGGGGATATCATAATTTGGGTATTGTGGACATTGGTGTACCATAAGAGACGCTGAATTCTAAGAAACAAACTGAAGGTTTTGGAGTTCTGGGAAGTGGGGAGGGGGGTGGGAATGAGGTAATTGGGTGATTGGCATTAAGGAGGGCACTTGATGTAATGAACACTGGGTGTTATATGCAACTGATGAATCACTAAATTCTACCTCTGGGGGGAAAAAAAGAAGGAAAATCAAGAAAATTTGTCACCAGCAGGTCTACCCTAAAAATATGGCTAAAGAAGCTCTCTTAAACAGAGAGAAAATTATAAAAGAAAAAGTTTAGAACATTAGAAAGGAAGAAAGAACATGAAAAGAGCAAATATGACTAAATATAACATATTTTTCTTCTCAAATTTTCTAAATTATGTTTGGTGGTTGAAGCAAAAATTATAACAGTGTCAGATGTGGTTCTGTAGAGGAGTATTTAAGACAGTTGTATTATAAGCAAGAAAGAGGAAAGAGGAGCAAAGGAGGTAAGATTTCTGTAGTTCACTTATACTGGTAAAACAGTACCTATGGATAAGTAGTATATATATAATGTCATACCTAGAGCAATCACTAGAAAAGCTATACAAAAAGATGCTCTCAAAACCTCTAGTAATTTGGGGTGCCTGGGTGGCTCAGAGGGTTAAGCCTCTGCCTTTGGCTCAGGTCATGATCTCGGCCTCTCTGCTAAGCAGGGAGTCTGCTTTCTCCTCTCTCTCTGCCTGCTTCTATGCCTACTTGTGAGCTCTCTCTCTCTGTGTCAAATAAATAAATAAAATCTTTAAAAAAAACCTCTAGTAATTAGTAGATTTTAAAAAAAAGATTTTATTTATTTATTTGACACAGAGAGAGCATGAGCAGGAGGGAGGAGCAGAGGGAGATGGAAAAGCAGACTCCCTGCTGAGCAGGTAGCCCCACATGGGACTCCATCCCAGGATTCTGGTATCATGACCTGAACCAAAGACAGATGCTTAACCAACTGAGCCACAGGTGTCCTCAAAACTCTAGTAATTTAAAATGGAGTTCTGAAATGTGTCCAAATAACTCACAGGAATAGGAAAAAGAAAAACAAAACAAAGAACAGAAAACAAAAAATAACATGGCAGACTTTAGCCCTAATATGTCAAAATGAAATTAAATGCAAATGGTCTAAGTATACCAATTAAAAGACAGAGATTGCCAGAGTGGATTAAAAACATGATTCAACCATATGCTGTGTTTAAGAAACTTACTTAAAATACAAAGATATAAACAGGCTAAAAGTAAAAGTGTAGAAAAAATATGCAAACATCAAAAGAAAGGAGGAGTGGCTATTTTAATACCAGATAAGTAGACTTCAGAGGATAGAAAAATACCAGAGATAAGAACTATCATTATATAGTAATATAAGAGTCAACCCACCAAGAAAAATAGCAGTCCTTAGTGTTAATAAGCATTTGTAGACCATACTATGTAGACTTAGTCAACTAAGTCCTGGTCAACATTTGTAGACCATTCTATGCAACAACTACAGAATACATGTTTTTTTCTAAGTGGCATGGAATGTGTACAAAGACAGACCATTCCTTGAACCACAAAGCAACTTTCAGTTGAAATCATACAACGTATCTTTCCATCACAATGGACTAGAACTATAAGTCAGTAACAGAAAACAGGAAAATTTCTAAAACACTGTGAAAATATGCATCATACTTCTAAATAATAATGTCAAAGAAGAAATCTCGGGGGCATCTCTATGGCTCAGTTGGTTAAGCATCTGCCTTCAGCTCAGGTTGTAATCCCAGGGTCCTGAAATCTAGTCCCCCTTCGGGCTCCTTGCTCAGCAGGGAGCCTGCTTCTCCCTCTCCCTATGCTACTCCCCCTGCTTGTACTCTCTCTTGCTTTCTGTCTCTCTGATAAATCAATCAATCAATCAATCAATCTTAAAAGAAGAAATCTCAGGAAAATATAAATCCATCAAACAACTAAAAGGAAGATGCAACATATCAAAATTTGTGGGACACAGATCAAGCAGTGCTGAGAAGGAATTTTATAGGCTAGCATGCCTACATTTAAAAAGTGGACTGATGTGATTGGTTAAAACCAGGAGCTTGCTTTTTATGTCATTCCTCTGGGTTCTTCCTGTTGTAGAGGACAATCTATCCAGCTAGACAGAGAGCTCTTCTACAGTGAAGGAGGTGTGAATATCAATAATCTGCTGACAAGAGGTGTTTGTCGTATATTATGTTTGGTATTGAAAGTAGATCTTTAGGGGCACCTGGGTGGCTCAGTGGGTTAAAGCCTCTGCCTTCAGCTCAGGTCATGATCCCAGGGTCCTGGGATCGAGCCCCACATCGGGCTCTCTGCTCAGCAGGAAGCCTGCTTCCTCCTCTCTCTGCCTGCCTCTCTGCCTACTTGTAATCTCTGTCAAATAAATAAATAAAATCTTTTTTTTAAAAAAGAGGAAGTAGATCTTTAGTTCTTGAAGGTAGGAAATGAGTGTCTTGCCTCATTCTTTATTGTGCATCTACTATAGTATCTAGTGGAACACAGACTATAACGCAAGGCTTAATTGATATCTGTTGAAATAAACAAAACATTGACTTGTTTATTCTTTTTCCTTCTATGGAGAAAAGTACACTGAAGACATAACCAGCAAGCAAAGAGCATCTTCATATTTATTCCTTTAAGACCTAGAGAAAATATTCCCCATCACATTAATTACCCTTTATATATGGTGAATAACTTAATTATGTACTTAACTACCTAATTCACTTTCAGTCATATTTTTCCCTTTTTAATATCTGCTTTCAAGGGAGGACCTGATAAATTAATTCACACCACCGTGCAAGGCTTAATGCATACCTCTCAAGTGCATTTGCATGAGGAAGCCACATGACACAGTTGTAGGGGATGAAGAAGGTGATCTTTGGAAATATCTCAAACTTAGCATTTACTCTCGGCTTGACCCTGAGCCCTTTACTTGCTGATCTCTGTGAACATCAGTGTCCTCATCTGCAAAATAATACCCAAGAGGGACTTTATGAGGAATATATGAGATAAAACCAGGTATAAAGAACCCAGTCCAGTAGCTGGCACTTGATGTACACCCGGTAAATTTTAGCTGCTATCACGTTAGATGCTGCTGCTTCTCTTTTCTATTAATATTGATAACTCAATGACAGGCCATGTGGAGAGATGGTTTTGAAGGATGACTTTCTAGTACCCTGAAATTAGAACTAATTCAAAGTATGCATCTGCGTTTTTATATTGTAGCTCTGGTATCTCTGAAAAAGCATTGTGGCACAGGTAGGAAGGAGAGTAGCACTTGGCCAAACAAAGTGTGTGTGTGTGTGTATGTGTGTGTGTTTTTTGCTCAGCAGTGGGGGCAAGTCTTGTTTATTGGCTGTAACAAAAATATACTTTCACTAAATTTGGAGACATTATATGTAATTAGAAAACAATCCTGAATACGTATTCTTGTCTCGGACAGGAAAGCTGGGTCACCCTCAATTAAAATAGCACACACAGACCCCGCCTCCCCTATCACTCTCTGTAGGATGATTCTTTCTTTCTTTCTTCATTCATTTCTTTCTTTCTTTCTTTCTTCCTTCCTTCCTTTCTTTCTTTCTTTCTTTCTTCTTTCTTTCTTTCTTTCTTTCTTTCTTTCTTTCTTTCTTTCTTTCTTTCTTTCTTT